>NC_056735.1:315091253-315218174 GCF_019279795.1 Protopterus annectens
TTTTTTTTTTCTACTTCTCGTTTGATTTTCATTCCCAGTTGACAATGATATGCTTCTACTAAACTAATCAGGGAAGTCATCTTAGATTTATTCTCCTCATGTTTTAAAACCTTCACTATGTCTGGATCTTGACTTCAGCAGATATGTATGCAGTCCTACAATTGTGGAAATATACATGTAATCAATTTCGAGGAGGCCCATACCTCCTTCAGAACATGGAATATATAATCTTGGTATGCAGTGATTTTTCTAAATCATTTGATAAACATGAAGCATTTTTCTTATTTTCCTTTCCAACTGATCCATTACCTTTTGGGGCCAGTCAGTCATTCCAAAACTGTAAGTTTGGACAGGAAGAGCAAATTGGTTTATAGCCTGGACTTTGTTCCTAGATGTCAGAGCTGTTTTCAGTACTAATTTTAGTCTTCTAAAATATTCCATACTAAGTTTTATTAGCGCACATCTCTGCTAAGTCACCCATCTGGATGGCCGCACCCAGACATTCAGTCCCTTCATCTAATTGCTTGGTTTCTCCAGTTCCAGTAATGTCCAAGAACCAATTAAACTCATTACTGCTTCTCAGAAACGGTCTATCAAGAGAATCTACAAGGGAAAATGTAAAAGCTTTCCATTTAGGCACATGATAGAAATATTACTCCAGTCTCTGCACCGCTAAGCCTAGTGTTAGACTTCTTAGCAGAAGGGAGGGTTGAGAGGGTAGCCTAATGGTTAAGGTGTTTGCCTTACAAACACAAGGTGCAAGGTTTGAGTCTCACAAGGGATAACTGGCTATGCTTAAAATGCCTCGCAAGGGCAATTAGCCTAGTACTGATCTATGAATCTATGAACTGTGTAACAAAGGAGTATTTTACACATCAGGCAGTGCATTTAGTAGCCATTTCTTCCCATCACAAAGGTTTCTTAATGCACTTCTTGGCCTCACACAGGTCCTGCAAGGCTTTCCTTAAAGGTATCTTCTACTTTAAACCGAGAGTAGCCAAACCAGCTCCAGCTTGGAACCTAAACTTTGTGCTAGAAAGTTTAATGAGGCTTCTGTTTGAACCAGCAGTTCTGTTCAACTTAAATTCATATCTAGGCAGACTGCCCTGTTGGTAGTTAATACTTTGGCAAAGAGAGTATCTAGACTAAATGCACTATCCTCCTAATACCCATGCAGTGTTTTTCCTCCCACATTGGGTATCTCTTAGAACAAACCCATCCTTCACACCTAAAGTAGCCATACAGAATAACCTGAATCAGTACATTCCTTTCCCAGTATTTTTTCTCAAATGCACTAATAAAGGGGAATATTTGTTGCTTTGCCTGGATGTGCATAGGCAACCAAGATTCTGTTTGGATCAAACAAAAACTATCCAGAACGACCAGCAATTGTTTGTCAACGTCTTGTCAGCTAGGCTTGATTGAAATATTACAAAGGTTAAACTTGTTAAATGGATTTCAGATTGCATTTCCTTCTGTTATACCTCAGCAGGTTGACAATTGACC
Organism: Protopterus annectens; assembly: GCF_019279795.1. Taxonomy (NCBI): domain Eukaryota; kingdom Metazoa; phylum Chordata; order Ceratodontiformes; family Protopteridae; genus Protopterus; species Protopterus annectens. Next base: position 315,092,760 of record NC_056735.1, read on the forward strand.
ACTCTGCTGAAGCCACACTCACTTAAGGCTCAAGCTATGTCCATTGTATTTATACTCCTTCTGCCAACTGAAGACATAGCAGTAGCTGCTACTTGGTCTGAATGGTCGTTGTGCCCTAGGCGCAGGGTACAGTCTATATAGCCAAAAGACTACTGCAGGACTGAGAAATTCATATATTTACTTTTATAGTAAGTGCGACTTAAACAACTGCACTTTCTTGTCCCTAGGCCTGTAGTTCATCTCTGTACAGGTAATGTTACAAAGGATTTAACGAATTTCCTAGCTTTGTTAAAAAAGCTTCTTACAGTAATTAAGAAAACCCAAATATGCTTTCATCTCAGTAATGTCTTTAGGAAATAGGGCCTCTTTAATACTTTTTACATCTCCAAAGTGTGAACCCTCTGCCCTATAGTATGTCCCAAATAATATACTACTTTAGAAGAAAATGCACTTTTTCTTTAAACATGCTAATCTGCATTCTCCAGTCTTGACAACTCTTCCTGTAAGTTCTGCAAATGTTCCTCTAGTGTGGTCCCTGTAATGAGGATATAACCCAGATAAAGTGTAACATTTTATACTTGTAACAAATGATGTTAAGTTGTCTATTTCGCCTTCATTCTTGCTGGTTGGGTTCGGAGCCGATCCTTGGCTCTGACTCGGCCATCTTCAAAAGCTCGAGAGCTGCATACTGGCTCAAGGCCACCCCATATCCCATGATGCCTGGTGCTAGATATCCAGATCTCGTTTGCCGCTTCTGCTGTGAGGTTGTCTACTGGCTCAGGTCGTATATTTTCATTATTTAGTCGTTTTATTATAAAAATTGTTAGTTTGTTAGTGTAGATTGTTTATACTAGTTAATCTTTAGATACATATGTACTTGTAGTTTTCTTTCTTAAACTTCCCTATCCCTTCTTAAACTTCCCTATCCCTTCAGAAAACTTATTTCAGTTAGAGAGTTTTCCCCTCCCCCTCTCTCTTTTCTGAAGTAGCCGTTTAAGTTAGAGGCTAACCTAATTTCTCTTTTAAAAAAAAAAAAAAATATATATATATATATATATATATATAGTTAGTATTTACTTAGTCTATTTGTTGTTGTTAGACTTTTGTGTGTATCATTGGCTGTTTTTGGGTGTGGTAACTTTGTGTGTATGTTAGTTATTCTGCTCAGATTGCATAGTTGTGTGTGGTGTTTTGGTATCCCCTTCTTTAAGTATGTCCAAGGATACCAAGGTGTCCGGATTCAAGAAGTGTGATTCATGCTGTCAGAAGATGTCTCTGACAGATGGTCACACTTCTTGTGTCTATTGTCTCGGTGCCGTGCACCTGCAGGTCTCCGGTTTGCCATGCCTTCAGCCCAAGAGTCCTGCAGGAGCATAAAAATAAGTTAATCCTATGTGTGTTACTCAAACAGGATTCACTGGCAAAGACTCAGCCCCTGAAGGCCTCTAAGCCACCAAAATCTTCGGCTCCCAGTTCGGAGCCGTCAATGGGTGAAGCTGTTCCTTGAGCCTCGGTTTAGGAGCCGACTGGGAGTCAAAAGAGATCTAGGTCTCCCTGGAGTCGATATGCTCGGCTCTGAGATCTCCTCTGCTCCAATTGGAGCATAGTCATCGGTCCCACTCTTCTCGGTCCTCAAGACTATCCGATCATGATGTGGAGAGACTGGTCAGTAGGCTGTTAAAATCGCAGGCCCTAGCAAAAATGTTGTACAGCCCCACTCAACAGGTGTCGGCTCCGTCCATATTTTACATTTTTTCCTCCTCCGACTCCTTCCTTGAGCTCGGAGCCAGAGTTCGTTGGGGTTCGGGTCGTGGAACCGTCGGCACCGATACCTTCTGCTTCGGTTCCGTCGTTGGCTCCGATCACTTCCTTGGTACCATCCTTGGAAGGGTCTGGGCGCTGAGACTCCCTCATCGGCTGCGAGGGGGCGAGTGGCATCGGACCCTTGTCCAACCCCATTCTCCCTCTTGGAGCTTTGGCGCAGGTGAGCTCGTCTCCTACATCAGCTTTGGAGCCGTCCCTCTCTGTGCGGAGAGGGATTCCAGTCTCTTCAGAACCGGAGCCTTCTCGGCATCCAAGCAGGGACGCCTTTGAGGTCATGAGGAGCGTGCTGGCTCTGTCCCTTCTCCAGACCCCAAGCGTGGGGAACCAGTGCTCCAGGGTACCCCCTTGGGTGTGTCTTCCTCTTCCGAGGCGTCCCCTGATCATTCAGAGGAGCCACCTCATAAAAGGAAATGCAAGAAGAAGCATGTTGACTCCCCTGAGTCTGTCACATCAGATACCAACTTGGAGGATTCGGAAGGGTCCCCGAGATCCCCCTCTGAAGATGTCTCCTTTTCAGACATCCTTGAGATGCTTAGGCAGAGGGGGAACTGGACTACCCTAAGCCCCTCCGAGGATGAGTCTGTATGCCTGGATGTGTTTGGATCCCAACCTTCCACCTCCTGGGTGTCTCCGCCTTTCGACCCACTCATGTCCGTGGTGGCTCGGAAAGCGTGGTCAGCTCCAGACACAGTGGAACCCACCCCCAGAAGGCCCGCTAAATTCATAACGGCACCACAGGATAAACAGTTTTTGACCAAAGGTGTCCCTGTTGATGCTATGGTGGTAGTGGCGGCCATGAAGAAGGAGTTGGCTGTAACTTCTTCATCTGTCCATCCTCCTAACAAGGAGTCCAGGACGATGGACAGATATGGGAAGCGGATGTTCTCTTCAGCGACCTTTCCTATGAGGTCAGTGAATTACCTGTGCCACTTTACCTGCCTTCAAAGGGATCTCCTTATAGAGCTTGGAGATACCCTCCAAGATCCATCAGCTGAGGGGGCCCGGGCTAAGGCAGCCTCCCAGCTGGCGACTCTTAATTCAGTGGTGAACTCCTCCATGACGCTCATTTCTTATGCAGCCGATGGTGCGAGTAGAGCCGCGGGCACAGGTGTTGCTCTAAGGAGACACGCTTGGATGCGGCTTTGTAACTTTGCGGAACCTTTCGGAGCGTCTTTCACCAACACCCCCTTCGATGGTTCCTGTCTTTTTGGATCACAGGTGAAGGACACCCTTACCAGGTGTGAACAGGAAGGCAAGACTCTCTCTCTGCCATGGGAGTCCGTTTTTCCACTCCTTCCAGACCATATCCCAAGGGTCAGAAGAGCGGAAAGATGTGGTTCCAGAAATCTCAGGTAGCCTTGCTGGACACACGCGGTGAGTTCCCATCCAGGGGCAGAGGGAACAATAATAGATGCCGCCCTCATGGCAGAGGGGGTCCGCAAAACCAGGGCAGCAGAGAATCCTTCTCTGAGAAGCCCTCCCACCATCCCTGAAGGGTTGCCCGACTGCTCACTTCCGGAAGCAGTCTGCGGAAGATTATCATTGTACCCAAGAGCCTGGCAAGACATAACACAAGACAAATGGGTAGGGTCAGTTATATCCAAAGGCTACAGAATACCCTTCGTTCGCACTCCCATAAAGTCCTACAAGTCCTTTCCAGATGTTCCACCCAATCTAAGGGATCAAGCAGTACAAGAAATTTCAGAACTGCTAAGAAAAAGAGCCATCCAGCAAGTCCCAGCAGACCAGCAAGGATCCGGAATTTAATCAAGGTTCTTTTTGGTACCAAAAAAGACAGGGGACTGGAGACCCATTCTGGATCTCAGCAGACTGAACAGATCTGTACAAAGAACCAAGTTTCGGATGGTCGCGCTACAGTCCATTATGCCCTTTCTGGGTCAGGACAATTGGATGTGCTCTGTAGATCTTCAGGACACGTGCTACCATGACAAAATGGACAGACTCTCCAGAAGATTCCTTCGCTTCCGGCTGGGAGCCAGACATTACCAGTTCAGAGCTCTGCCCTTTGGTCTCACCACAGCCCCCCGGGTGTTTACCAAATGCATGGCAGTAGTTACCGCTCACCTGAGACGGCAAGGATTCCAGGTGTTTCCATATCTAGATGACTGGCTCATTGCTGCTACCACCAGGCATCACTTTCTGCGAGCCAGAGACTTCACTATCGACACTTGCTCCAGACTAGGTATCTCAATAAATTTCAAAAAGTCTGTATTGTCACCCTGTCAGTCTATCACCTTTATAGGCACAAATTTAAATACAAAAGACATGTCAGCGAGCCTTCCACCAGACAGGGTGTTAGTGATTCGTCGACATGTACAGGTCTTATTAGCATGCAAGAGAATTCAAGACAGGTTCATCCTCCAAACTCTAGGTCTCATGGCAGCAGCTATCATACTTGTTCCTCTAGCTCATTTTCACATGAGGATCCTCCAGTGGCTGCTTTTCACCCAGTGGTCCTTCCAGCAACTTCCCATGTCTCACATGATTATGATCACAGAAGCATGCAAAAAGCACCTTGCATGGCTGATGGTCACTACATCAGTACCCCTAGGCAGACCATTTGTACTTCCCCCTCCAGTTGCTACGGTTACCATGGATGCTTCCCTGATTGAGTGGGGGGGCATTATCAGGGCAGAACAGTCCAAGGCACCTGGCAACCTCACGAGTACCACCTGCACATAAATGTCTTGGAGATGAGGGCCGTGCTTCTAGTGTTGCAAGCTCTACCGGACTCTGTTCCTACCAGGACCATTGCAATTCAAATGGACAATATGTCAGTAGTGTGGTACATCAACAAGCAGGGCAGAACCAAGTCCTACCCCCTATGTTGAGAAGCACTCAGACTCTGGCAGTGGGCGATCTCTTCCCAATGGTTTCTGATTGCAACACACATCCCTGGGAAGTCCAACATCATAGCAGACAGGGTGAGCAGAGCAGTTCTCATGCCTCACGAGTGGTCTCTGAATCAAGTAGTTGCGGACCAAATATTCCGCAAATGGGGCCAGCCTTGCTGCGACCTTTTTGCCACCCCCTTCAACAGCAAATGCAACAAATTCTTCTCTCTCCTTCCACTTCCTGGACATTCCCCCAGAGACGCTCTAGTCCACGATTGGCCTCAGGGACTTCTTTATGCATTCCCTCCGTTTCCCCTTATTCCAAAACTGATACAGAAAGCTACCGTTTTGGGCTGCAAAATGATCCTCATTGCTCCTTACTGGCCTTGACAAATATGGTTCCCATTCCTGCATCATCATCTTCTCGAGCAGCCTTGGACTCTGGACCCAGTTCCAGGCCTTCTGATCCATCAATCGGGCAGGCTGCACCAATCCCTGCAATCTCTCCAGCTCACTGCTTGGTTGCTCCACTTCCAACCTTAGCCAGGTTTTTAGATATCTCCCCGTCTGTGCGGGAAATTATTTTATCATCGCACAAGTCTATCACTAGAAAAACTTACGCTAGTAAGTGGAAACGTTTTTCTTCCTGGGCAAAGACTAAGAGTATAGACCCCTTTTCAGCCCCTATACACCACATTTTGGATTTTCTTGTGGACCTGTTCCATTCTGGGTCCGCTTCTGCTACTATTAGAGTTCAGTTAGCTGCAATTTCAAATTTTCACATTGGCCTGTCGGGAAATAATATCATGTCACATAAGCTGTGTAAAGCTTTTCTTAAAGGTACCACTCTGCTCAGGCCTCCAGTGAGAGATCCTCCACCTCCGTGGGATCTAAATTTGATTTTATCTTCTCTAATATTGCCTCCCCCCTTCGAACCTGCAGCTTCTTGTTCCCTGAAGTTTTTATCATGGAAAACTCTTTCTGGTAGCCATTATTTCAGCCAGAAGAGTTTCAGAACTGCAGGCTCTTTGTTCCCGTCCTCCTTACCTAGTGTTCCACAATGATAGGGTTGCTGTCAGGACTAATCCTTCCTTTCTTCCTAAGGTCTCTTCAGAAAATAACTTGAATCAGTCCATAGACCTTCCTGTGTTTTTCCCTACTACTCCAACAGGGCGGAATACAAATTGCACCAGTTCGACGTTCACAGGCAACTACTCTTTTATTTGCACAGAACGAAAGAAATCAGGAAATCTGACCAACTTTTCCTTTCCTATACTGAGGGTAAACAAGGTCTTCCAGTCTCAAAAGTAACCTTGTCCAGGTGGTTAACTTCTGTCATCACATTTATCTATCAACTGAGGAATAAAGAATTACCTGTTAAACCAAAAGGTCATTCTACTAGAGCTTTAGCCACTTCTGTGGCTTTTCAGGCTAGGTTGCCCATGGAATCTATTTGTGCTGCGGCTACGTGGGCCAACCCACATACTTTAATTTCACATTATAAGTTGGATTTGGTTTCCAGGAACAGAGCTGATTTTGGTTCCACTGTTCTGAAGAGTTTGTTCCGATAAGCCACCCAGGGTTTTAGGTGCTAGGGCCACTGTCCCAACTAGCAAGAATGAAGGCGAGATAGACAACTTAACATAAAGAAGTTATGTACCTGCCATAACGTTCCATGTTAGTTGTCTTCTTCTCGCCTTCTTTCTTGCGTCCCACCCTCCATCCCCCTATCCTTGTAGATAGAGAAGAGTCCTTTATGGTTTTTTGTTCGCTGGCTGAGTCTTCTCTGGCTATTCCTTTCTGTCTAGTAGCCTCTCTGGAGGTTTTATATATTCCAGGATAGGATCCTTTTCTTTATTATGTCTGCAGTTAGTCTTACCAAATGAGATCTGGGTATCTAGCGCCAGGCATCATGGGATATGGGGTGGCCTCAAGCTAGTATGCAGCTCTCAAGCTTTTGAAGATGGCCGAGTTGGAGCCGAGGATCGGCTCTGAAACCAACCAGCAAGAAAGAAGGCGAGAAGAAGACAACTAACATGGAACGTTATGGTAGGTACATAACTTCTTTTTATATAGTGTTGTGAGATATATTAGATGTATGGAGCACACAAAACTTTAGACTCTATATTATACATTTTTACGGTCAAGTTATTTCATAGACCAATCAGACAAAACCATTTGTTGAAAAGCACAATTTTTTTATTTATTTTGAGACCTTCTAGCATCTGAGATAAATATGAAAAGGGTCTTTTACTGTTGTGACTGTATCAGAGAAGCTACTTGATTAATTTGTTCTATTTATATATAATATGTGTAGAACTTAACAGTTCCATTACATTTTGGTACAGGTACTAAAGAAGCAGCTCATTCTGAATAATTCACAATGTGATTTTTTTAACATTCTTTTTATTTCTTCTTTTGCCTCAGCAAGTTATTCCACAAGGAACTGAACTGACTGGACTGGTTCAAAGAATCTAGCTTTGCTGTGTCCCAGAACAAGAATTATTGCTGTAGCCTTTTTTATTGTATTCATTTCTTAATTTTGTTATGTTTTCTAAATATTCACTTTCTCTATTTATGTGATGTGTTTCTCCTTAATGTTTTTGTAGCCAGCTTCTCCCAAAGACATTTGTGGAGTAAAGTGTGTTTTTACTCGTGTAACTTTTACATCAGCAAACCATACTGATGTGAAGTTGTCCTATTTTGCCTTCATTCTTGACTGATGGGTTTGGAACCGATCCTCAGTTCCGACTTGGCACCACTTTCAAAAGCTCGAGGTCTTCATCTAGCTCGTGGTTCCATCCCTATCCCATGATGCTGTAGTGCATTCCCTATATCTCGTTTGCCACCAAAATGAATCGGGTCGTCGCAAGCTAGCTCTGGCTAAGTTTAACTGTTTTCTTCTGATATTTAGTCTTGAAGTTGCTAGATATTTACACTTTTTATAGTTCGAGAGTGTTATTCTCTTTATTGCGTATTAACACGTTTGTTAATTCTGTGTGTTTTCTTTGATTTAACTTTTTGACTAGTTGGCCCTGTACAGGCCTTTTTCAAACCCTATCCCTTATAGCTGTGTTTTTTTTTTTTTTCTTCGTGGTTACCTAAGATTAGAAGACTTTAACTAGCTAATTGTAGTGAATTGTTCGATAACTGTTTAAGTTAGTAACCTAAATTGGCATATTAATCTGAAACTTGTAGCCATATTTTAAGGCTTTAGTGTTTTTAGGCTTCAATAGCCGTGTTTTTGAGGCTTTACTGTATGTGCCAGTATCAATACGATTTGCCCATTATTAGTAGGGGGCTATAACCTGTGTTGTTTCTTCTATATCTGTTAGTGTGTGTGTGTGTGTGTGTGTGTGTGTGTGTGTGTGTGTGTGTGTGTCTGTCTGTGTGTGTGTGTCTGTCTGTGTGTGTGTGTATATATGTGTGTGTGTATATATATGTGTATATATATATATATATATATATATATATATATATATATATATTGTATGTGTGTGTGTGTATGTGTATATATATATGTATGTATATATATATATATATATATATATATAGGTAAATTTTGTTGTCAACCCGTTTTAGTTAGAGGATTGTCATCGTTTTCACATTGTAGTTGGCATTGCTTTTCAGTGCAGTACTGTGAATTGTGCTCCCTTTTTCTTGAAGAGCTGACAGCCTGTTTAAATATGAAGACTTGTATCTTCGGTTGATCCTTTGTTTTTTTTTGTTTGTTATTTATTTATTTATTTATTTTTTTATAATGGCTAGTAAACAAAAGATACTAAGAAGACCAAGGTCTCAGGGTTTAAAAGATGTCCAAAGTGTTCATAAAAGATGTCTATTACTAATGGTCATACTGAATGCATACAATGTTTAGGAGCCCTGCATTTGCAGGAAAGTTGTTCCATTTGTCATTCTTTTAGCCCAAGGTTTGTGAAGATAGGTAAAGGCTGCCAGCCTAGCTAGATAGAATTTTATAGATAATTCTCTCATTTGTAAATATTAATGTAAGCCTCAAGCTTGTTCTCTTAAATGTGAAAAAGACTGTATTGGATGTTGAACTGGAAAAATGTAACAGCAGTGCACTCTGCTGTAAGAAAGCGGATAAGTCAAGCATTGGGAAATTCTTTGATCTAAAACTTGGAGCCGAGATGAGGGAGGCATATTCTGCCTGTTGTTTTGAGGCCAGAGTTGATGGCTAGAATTTACATGTATAATTTCTTTTATTGCTCTGGCTTCCTGACCAGCTGCAAGATAAAAAGGGCTATTAACCTCTGAGTTTCTGCTCGCCTTGGATCCAGAAAGAAATGATGTAATCTGAAATGAATCAGTGGTACTGTGTTATCAATTTAAGGACAGAAAGAATGAGGGCATTTAGCATTTGTCTTCAAAACATCCAACATCACCAGCACTGTCTTGCTGTGTATGCAAGTTTATTTCAGAACTGTGTTTTCTATTAGAAATAGCTAGGAAATAGGAAAATTAGATTAGATTATTTTTTTTCCGGTATTGATCCAAAAAAAAAAAACGTAAACCGAATAAAAATAAGCTAAAAGAAAAAAACGGTGGTAAAATCAAACTAACTTTATTTCCAAAAAAATCCAGTAAGCGCTTTTGTCTCCCAACACTGAAACTTCATCAGACTGAATTGAATACTGCCAAATTATGTTTAAATAATTAGCAAGCATACCACATGACTATCATAGGTCAGTGCTTTAACCCCTTCTTTCTCAAATAAGCCACAAAATCCTCGCAGCTGTTTAACCCTGGTGGGTAATCAGCATTAAACCTGACTTGCCACATATACTCAAGCCACCCAAGTTCATCAGCATTAAATATTGTATCATAACTACTTATTTCATCTAATACAACAACATTGAAATCAGTTTTACAATTTCCCCTTTTGTAATGCTTACCATTAGCATTGTTCTCATTATCAGTCTCTACTGCCCTTTTGTGCTCATACATGCTATTGTGCAGTTCTCTACTGGCACGTCCTACATAAAATGCACTGCATGATCTACAAATAATTGCATAAACCACAAATCTTGACTTGCATGTAAATACATTTTTATGTCAATTTTGACATTATTAACTGTGATTTTGTTTATACCATCATAAACTAAATCACAAAAATTGTATGCATAACATTTAAGCATTCTACCACTTTTTTGTTAGTTTGTCTGACATTCATCTGATTCTGAAAAAATTCTTAAATCTTTTACCCCTGTTTTGCACATACATGGGGCTTTCTCCGACTGCTTTGAACACCTCTTTGCTACTTTTTAAAATTATCCACTTGTACTTGATGATGCTTAATGGCTGCTGAATCAATACAGTTGGATATTTGCATAGAAGTTTTTTTTTCTGTATTGATGTCAAGAACTTTTCTACTGTATTTTTTTAAATATTTCTCTGTGATCTCTGAACTCTTGACTAGCACCGTGTAGTAAGAAGTATTGTCTTTTGTTTTTATTTATTATTAAATATTTTTAAACCTCTCAACTGTGGCTGTTTTGTATAGAGATAATTTAAGCTCTAAGAGTACATTGCATGTATTTGGTAATATTGTACAAAGTCACTCCAGTAGCCTTGCTGTTCAGTCACACTTACCATTTGGATAATAATATTGCATAGTATAATTGGACACCCGTTCATAAGGGCCTTTTGGTAGCTGATGAATATTAGTGGGTGGTGGCAGCTGGTACTACCTTTTAGACTGGGCGGAAAGGGGGCACAGCTGGAGAATCTGTGCCAGGCTTCCCTAGGAGTGTCGGTGTGGTTGTATATAACTCTTACCTCAAAGTATGTGTGTCAGCTACTTGGGCAGGGACACAAAGCACTGGTTGGACAGAGAAGGGTGCTAGAGGTTTTAGCTTGCCCACTAGGCTGAGATCTAGACCCTATAGCTGTGCCAATGGGGAGTCTTATTTGGGGATTTGGAGAGAAAGGGAGAAACCAGCCCCAGATTGACTGTGGTCTGTGTGTGCTCTTAAGGGAAATTGTACTTAACTGTGTGTGTATTTATTATCCTTTCCCTATATGGACTCCCCTCACTGGTGTTAGTGGTGAGGATTGAGGCTCCTTGATTGCTGGGCCAGTGCATGGGCGTCACATAGTAATTATTTGGCAATGGTGGGATATCCACACCACATATTAATTGGTTGGCCAATACTAATTGGCTTGTAGTGGTGTGGGTAGTTTAAATTCCTGTAGCTTGTGTACAGTGTTCTCTGAAGGTGTTTTGTATTCTAAATCAGCCACGCGGTGAATACTTAAGAGTTCAGATCACAATTGTTTTATTTTGTTAGCTTAGTTAGTCAGGGAGAGCAGGCAGCACGTCAGCAGAGGAGTATGGAAAGCTGACAAGGAGCCAGCTGGCTGAGAATATGCCAGGCTAAATGACTGGTGCGTGGAAACCCTGACTAAGGCAAACATGACTGCAGCTTTGGTCATACCTGCATCAGAAAACAGCAACCAGGACGATGATCAGACTGGCAGTGGAGATGTACCATACTCCTAGAATGGACAGCTCAACCTTTCTGCAGAGGACTTAAAAATCCATCTGGAGCTAAAGAGACTTGAGTTGGAGGTCAGGCATTTGAAAATGGAAGCAACTGAGGGACTAAGGCGTTTAGAGAATGAGGACAGCGAGAAACTGCAACATTTGTAGGCTGAGATGAATGAGAAACTGTATGCCTGAAAGCTGAGGAAAAGCAGAGGCAGCATGAAAAGGAGATGCTGACTCTTCGTCAGAGTCATGGAGGTAGTGGGGAAGGGAGTAACTGGACCCTAGCAGCACAAAGGTTCAGTACATTTCTTCCGCAGTTTACAGAGGGGGATAATTCTGATGCCCTTTCAAACATATGAGTGAAACTATGTAAGCAGTATGATGTTGACCAAAGGCTCTGGGTACGGTTCCTGACCCCCTTACTCCATGGTAAAGCTGTAACTGTGTGGTCTAAAATTTCTGCTCAGGAATGTTTTGAGTATACTACTGGTAAGAACTGCTTGTTAGAATTTTTTAAGCTAACACCTGAAACATAAAGGAAAAAGTTTTGTGAGCATAGATGCAAGGCAGATGAGTGTGTGTGAATATATTGCTGAACTAAGCACTTATTTTCATAGGTGCATGAGTGGATGTCAGGTCACCACTTTTGAAGGGCTGGCAGACCTTTTGGTGAGGGAACAAGCCCTTCGCACTTTGCCTGAGGACATGAGGATCTGGTTAGCTGATGGACAGTATGCTACTTCAGATGAGTTAGGGAAGAAGGGACACATATACCAAGCAAGCAGGCCATCCCTGCACAGGAAAGAGACCCCCAGTACTGCTCATGGGTCTAAAGGAACCCATGATAGACAGCACAGACTGCCCCAACAGAATCTGCCAGTAGCAGGGGAAGCCAGTAGTCCAGGTACACATTCAGGACCTAGGGTTAAATGTATTGAATGCAACCAGTGGGGCCATGTGGTATACAGATGTCCATGGAGGCAAGATGAGGAACAAAAGGTGAGAGAGCCAGTAAGGGGGGGAGGGAGACTAAATGCCAATAGTAGGTTGTCTTGAGACAACAGGGGTACCGAACTACCACCCTGCAGATGTCCTGATAGGAAAGGATTTGGATGAGGCAGTATCATGTGTTAATGCAGTTACACGCAGTCAGGCTTCAAGACAAGCATGTGAGTCTGGTAGCCTGGGGGAGACCCAGACAGATGGCATACTTGCAGCCAGGACTGGTGAGGTGGTTACTTCAGGGAGGGAGCTACTTTGTAGCAGTGAGACTGCAGGTGAGCCACAGCTGCTTGCGGGTACTGATGTTCCCTTGGACAGAGTGACTGCAAAGGTAGAGGTGAGTAGTAGTACCCAGGCTCACAGTGAGGCCCTACTGTCAGAGGATGCCAGACTTCTGTGGAAGGGGAGCTGGGAAGGGTTACAAAGAGAGAGGAGACAGGCTTAGCTCTCAGACCCTACATTGCAAGGACTGAGGCAGGTAGCTAGGGAGGCACCTGATTGTCAAGGGAAAGGGGAATCTGTAAACTGGGACAAAGGGTTACTTTATAGAGAGTGGACCCCTGAGGGAGGACTAGAAGGTGAAGAGGGTGCAGCAGTTGGTAGTGCCTAGAGCCTACCGTCTGGTGCTTCTAGCCCTAGCCCATGATATTCCCTTTGCAGGTCATATGAGCATAAAATGTACAAAGAGACGTATTATGCAAAACTTCTATTGGCCTGGAATTTCCAGAGATGTAACAGGGTACTGCTGGACCTGTGAGCAGTACCAAAAGGTAGGCAAGGCAGGAGACAAGGTGAGAGCTCCTTTGATGCCTTTGCCTGTGATTGAGGAGCTATTTCAATAGACAGTATAGATTTAATTCAGATCTCTGTGACTAAATTAACCATCAAGCAGCCCTCTCAGTGCTTTCTGCCTTAGTTTGTATCACTTGGAGGCCCACCTGTTTATTTGCATCTCTATACATTCCTCTTCATTGCTAATGTATCTTCCTACTCTAATCTGTGCACAAACTGATTACTAATCAGCAAGTCAAAGTAAAAACACACTCCCAACCTCAAAGTTTGCTGTCTCTTCTCTCCTTCACTTTGCAGGTAGTTTGAATTCTTACTTACCCCCACTGAGGCCTTCACTGATAGTTTTCCACTGATTGCCTCTCTGGTTTCTTTCCATTTCACCTGGTTTACACCCCTTCTGCTATCTCCCTCCCCCAATACTAAGTCTATATTAGAATCCTGCTGAGCATGGAGCCATCTTTAAATTTCTAGTCTCCCACCAGGACACAAGTGCTCTTCCAATTGCATTCTGCTTGCTGGTAAGCCATTAGACCTCAGGAATTTGTTTAAAGTGTTCAGATTTGTAAAGTAATACTTACTTTTTACTCTTGTTTTGGTGGGCTCTGCCCCGCTAACGCTCAAGCTCTCTCTGCTCTCCTGCCCCTATTTCCTCCCGCCCCCACTTCCTCTACATTTATAGTAATCACAGCCACACCCACAGCTCACCCTCACATCACTTTCACCAATCACAGCTCCTCAAGTCAGATCACATTATACCACACACCAACTTGCTCCACAAAAAATACTCCCAATCACTCTTATTCCCATTAGGCATGTTTTATATCACCCACACTACTTACACATCCACATATAGTGCAACCCTATAATTCCTATTCAGACCCCCACCTAGTATCATCTTAAACTTTATAACCATGACTATCACACAACTAAGTCTAGTCTGTCTTCTCATAATTCTTTATAACTCCACAAGTTATCACTCTAGCAATAGCCCTAAACTTAGTAGCACAACTCTACATTATGCACTCTCATATGCAGACAACAGACATTATAATAATATCTGTCCACATTTGTTCAAGAACTACATAACGGACCAAATCAGAACTAAACACATATGCTCTTATTCCTACTCCAAAAAAACACAATACTTTCTCACACTCCTCACCAAACTCCAACATCTGTATCACCATTTTAACACCAGGTTTACCATAAGTGGGGATATCCACCCCAACCCAGCCCAAATCCATCCTGTCAAACACAAACTGCTCCAACACAAATGTCAGAACATAACACCCCCACTATCTTCATCCCAGGGCAAATCAACAACAGCAGCAAAACCAACCATCTTTTAATGCTAAATATTAATATTAGAAGTATCAAAAATTAAAATACCTGAACTCCAGGGCACAATAGCACACTACTCCCCAGACATAGTTGCTTTAACGGAAACCTGGCTAAATAAAAGCATAGCTAACTCAGAAGTTCTCCCTACTGGCTACAATATCATTAGACAAGATGGACGACTTCATAAAGGGGGTGGAACTGCCTTACTGTACAAGTCCAACGTAACTGTATGTCAATTACCAAACTCCTACCCCTCCCCCAACAATTGGGACATATTTATCTCACAACTTCAACTTCACCCTAAAAAGGTCATCACCACAATTATGATCTATATTCCACCTGGTAATACACCTGCTAGCCTTGATAACTTCTTATCCTGGTGTTCTTCCACATACTCACAAGAAATCCTTATTCTGGGGGATTTCAACCTAGATAGGTTTACCTGCATATCAGAACCACCAAGTAATCTAATAAATCTCCGTGGCTACCAGAAGCTAGTCCAAATTCCAACTAGATGTGATAAAAAATCTAAAAAGGAATCCATCCTTGACTGGGTCCTAACTAACAACCCCACATTGTACCCCCACACAGGCTGTCTCCCTGACACCTTAAGTGACCACAACATAATATACTTTATACGTAGTAGAACAAGCATATGCAAAGCCACTAACTATATATCCACTAGAAACGCAAAAAAATTCTCTCCTTAGGTCCTCAATACTTTACTCTGTAACTGTGACTGGACCCCCTTAAAAACCCTCCCACTTGACCAGGCTGTAGCATATTTCAACGAAACATTTCTGTGACACCTAGACACTGTCGCTGCATTGCGCAAAATCAAGGTTAGAACCTCTATAAACCCCTGGCTCAGTAAAGAAACCAAACAAATCCTCAAGTTCAGAGACGCTGCCTGGCTTTACTATAAAAAAAACACAAAGCCTAACTAAGTACCAAGAACTGCGCAACCGTGCAAAAAAATGCTTAAGGCTGGACAAAAAAAATCTTACTACATGTCATTACAAACTAAATACCAACACAACCCCCTAAAATTTTGGAGAAATGTAAACCAGCTACTAAAAACCCACCCAAAAGGCTACCCCAAACCAACCACCCCTGACACTAAAGTTCCCATCGAAACACAATTCAACTCCCACTTTGTGAACTCAATTCTATCCTTAATATCACAGGACAGTTCCTTCCTTACTAGTCCCCCCAACACAAATAACACTAATACAAGCCACCCTCAAAACAGTTTCCACCACTTCAGTCAAAAGCATGCTCTCCAAACTAAAAACCTCAACAGCAGCTGACCTACTCCCCAGCTATTTCTTGAAACTCACAGCAGATGCTATTGCTATATCCCATGCTATTGCTATATCCCAGTCTCCACTCTCATAAACAGATCAATTGTTGAAAACTATGTGCCCAAACTCTGGAAAATATCCTATGTTACACCCATACATAAAGGTGGGAGCTCCACTGAGCTTAATAACTACAGACCCATTGCTTTACTCTCCCCCCCCGGCCAAAATCCTAGAAAAATGCATCCATACCCAAATACTAAAATATCTCCTAGACAGCAACATCCTGTCACCTACTCAGCATGGTTTCAGACCTGCCCATAGTACAACTACAGCCCTCCTCTGCTTCACAGACACAGTAAACAGTCTCAAAAATAAAGGTCTGCAGGTGTCAACGCTTTGTTTGGATATGTCCAAAGCATTTGACACAGTCTCGCACCATATCCTGCTAAACAAACTAAACCAGTATCACCTATCAAATTTTACTCTTACCTGGTTCCAAAGCTACTTAACTGACAGGTACCAAGCTGTGAAATGGGAAAATTCTCTCTCTCTCCTCAGCTGCCCATAACTATAGGAGTCCCACAGGGTTCTATCTTAGGACCACTACTATTCACAATCTTCACAAATGACCTACATACCTCCACACAGCATGCATCTATCATTCAGTATGCAGATGACACTACCTTAATCTGTGCTGCACAAAACATTCCCACCCTCCTGCAAACAACTCAACTAGCATTTTCTGATGTTGAAAACTACCTAACCAAAGCCCAACTTATCCTCAATCCAAAGAAAACTCAGCTTATGATTATAACCAGTTCTAAAAAACACTGACAACAGTCAATTCACTATCTACTCCACAAATGCTACTCCAATCGCCCCAGTGGCACAGGCTAAGCTATTGGGAATAACCATAGACTCCCACCTAAAATTTGATAGTCATCTCAACTTAACTATTAAAGTACATGCCAAACTGGGATCACTCTACCGTATCAAACAATTTCTTACCAACAACACAAGATCAGCCATTGCTCGCTCCCACTTCTATCCACCCTACTCTATGCATCTCCCATTGTGACTAATCTCAACAAAACTGAACTAAGCAGAATGGAAGCCTGCTATAACAGAATTGCCTGCTTTGCTGCAAATTGCTCATATAGAACTCATCACTGTACTGCTTTGAGACAGCTCCACTGGCTTGAACTGCCCAACCTCCTAACCTACTATCAGCTCTGCCTCTGTCATTCTATCTATTACCTCCCTAATAAGTGTCCTGCCCTCAAAAACCTAGTACAACATCACTCAGCCAAAAGGCCTTTTAGATCATCACGCAAGCTACTACGAGGAAGTCACCAACAGCTACAATAGCTTTGGAGATGCACTATATAGTAGTTCAGTGGCTAAAAAATAGAACTCTACCCCCACTAGCATTCAAAACACATCATCCAAAGCCTCCTTTAAAGGCCTCATCAGGCAACATTTCAAGCAAAGTTGGCAGTGCCATGATTGCTCCCCAGGCTAGTGAAAGCGGATAAGGTACACATACTACACCTAGAGTACTTGATTAAGATTGAAAACTATTCTCACAAACACTTGCTAATCTACAATGTATGTACTGTACCTGTGTACTATGTATGTATTCTACCTATGTTCCAAATTTCAGCTGTATACCACAAATCTATTGAGTACCTTTATTTTTAAATAGTTTTTTGTTTGTTCTCTCCACTGTAACTGTTGATGTGCTGCATACCACTGTAAAAACATGTCTTTTGTAATTTGTGTGTATACTGATCATGTCTAAATATATCTGTAATTTTTCTATGTTTTTCTCCCCAGGCCTCTGCTGAAAAAAGGCCTTTTCGGCTCAGGCAGACACCCCCGGTTAACAAATGTAAAATAAATAAATACATTTCAGAGGGTAGCTATGGATATTGTGGGGCCTCTGAGTACCCCACGTTCCACAGAGAAAAAGTCTATCCTAGTGGTAGTAGATTATGCTACAAGATACCCTCTATTGAGGCAGAAAAGGTGGCAAATGCTTTGTTAGAGATTTGCAGTGGGTAGGTTTCCCAAAATTAATACCGACTGGCAGAGGTGCCAATTTCATGTCAGACCTGCTGGCTTGTCTATGGAAGTACTGTGGGGTGAAGCACCTGAAGACCACCCCCTACCATCCCCAGACTAATGGTCTTGTTGAGAGGTTAAACTCTACACTCAAGTCCATGCTACGGGCATTTGCAGACCAGTTTAAGAGGGAGTGGGACAAATATTTGCCCCATCTGTTTTATGCTTACAGAGAGGTTCCCCAGGAATCCACAGGTTTTTCACCCTTTGAGTTGTTGTATGGGCATGGGGTGAAGGGGACCTCTAGATTTCATTTGTGATGAGTGGGAAGGTGAGTGTGAATCTCACAAGGAGTCTGTTGTGGCATATGTCCTAAACATCAGGACAAGGCTCAGGGAACTCATGGGGTTGGCCCAGGAGAACCTGGCAGAAGCCTAACAACAGAAAAAGGTATGATATGACAGGAATGCTCAAGCTAGAGAGTATGCTGTAGGGCAGCAGGTAAAGGTTCTCATTCCTGTCAGACACAACAAGCTGCATGCAGCTTGGGAGGGATCCTACAAGGTGGTAAGAAAGGTAAGTGATGTTAACTGCTTGGTAGAACTGCTAGGCAGGAGGCAGGAGCACAAATTGTACCATGTTAACATGATGAAACCTTACCATGGTAGGGAGGCCCTTGTGCTGAGTATTTGCAGTGGGTTGCAGGAGGAGTCTGATGGAGATCTGGTGACTGATCTCCTCAGTGAGGCTCGGACTGATACGTCAGTGGAAGGGGCAGCAATGTCCTAGCAGCCATCTCCTTACCCAGGTTCGAGAAATCCGAGCAGTGTTGCAGGAGATTGGGGACATGCTCACTGGGAAACCAGGGTGCACCCACCTGGTGTAGCAGCAGATGGATACATGACCCCAAAGGCCTATTAGGCAGGCCCCTTATAGGGTGCCTGAGAGAGTCGAACAGACTCTGAGGGAGGAGATACAGGAGATTTGGAACCTAGGGGTAATTCAAGAGTCCAACAGTCCCTGGGCCTTTCCAGTGGTGCTGGTGCCAAAGGAGGATGACAGCACCAGGTTCTGTGTGGACTACAGGAAATTAAATAGTCGCACAGAGTCAGATGCTTACCCCATGTCTAAGACAGATGAGGCCCTAGAGCAGCTGGGCAGGGCTAAGTATCTTACAACCATTGATCTTAACAAGGGTTACTGGCAGGTGTTCTTGATTCCCAGTGCTAAAGAGAAGTCTGCTTTTGTGACTCCTTTCGGCTTGTTTGAGTTCACAAAGATGTCCCTTGGGATGAAAAATGCCCCAGCAACTTTCCAGAGGCTGGTATATCATATCCTAGCAGGAGGGGTTGCCCTTGCTTACCTAGATGATATTGCCATCTACAGCCATTCCTGGCAAGAGAACCTTCAACATGTCAGGGAGGTGCTGGGCAGACTACAGAGGGGAGGGTTGACCATTAAGCCCAGCAAATGTCAGGTGGGTATGGCAGCGGTCTCCTACCTGGGACATAGAGTGGGAAGTAGTAAGATCAGGCCAGAACCTGCCAAAGTAGAAGCCATTCAGGCATGGCCTGCACCTGTTACCAAAAAGCAGGTGAGGGCATTCTTGGGGACAGCAGGGTACTACAGAAAGTTCATTCTCAGTTATAGTACCATATCTGCTCCCTTGACAGACCTGACAAGGAAGAACAGGCCAGATAAGGTAGTGTGGACCCGGGCATGTTAGCAGGCATTCCAGGAGCTTAAGGAAGCTTTGGGAGGACCCCCTGTGTTAGTCAGTCCAGATTACAGCAAATCATTTGTTGTGCAGGTGGACGCTTCAAACCATGGGGTGGGGGCTGTACTTAGCCAGATTTTTTCAGAGGGAGAAGAGCACCCAGTAGTTTATCTCAGTTGTAGGCTTCAACCCAGTGAGGAATGTTATGCAGTTGTTGAAAAGGAATGTCTAGCCATAGTGTGGGCACTGCAAAAACTTCAGTCTTATCTGTATGGAAGAAAATTCACTGTAGTTACAGACCACAATCCCCTAATATGGTTAAACAGAACCAGCCAGCAAAATGCCAAGTTGCTAAGATGGAGCCTAGGGTTGCAAGCATATGATATGTCAGTGCAACATCGCAGTGGGATTAGCAATGCCAACGCAGATGGGCTCTCAAGACAGGGAATGAGGTAAGATATACTCAAATAGACCTAACCCTCTCAAGCAACATTTCTCAAGGGTCACTTGAAAAACTAGCTTGAGTTCTCCAGGGGGGCGAGATGTGTGAAGATAGGTAAAGGCCACCTGCCTAGCTAGATGAAATTTTGTAGATAATTTGTCATTTGTAAATATTAATGTAAGCCACAGGCTTGTTCTCTTAAATGTGAAAAAGACTGTATTGGATGTTGAACTGGAAAAAATGTAGCCATGTACTCTGCTGTAAGAAAGCTGATAAGTCAAGCATTGGGAAATTCTTTGATCTAAAACTCGGAGCGGAGATGTCTAGAGAAAGGCATTCTGCCTGTTGTTTTGAGGCCAGAATTAATGGCTAGAATTTACATGTATAATTTCTTTTATTGCTCTGGCTTCCTGACCAGCTGCAAGATAAAAAGGGCCATTAACCTCTGAGTTTCTGCTAGCCTGGGATCCAGAAAGAAATGATGTAATCTGAAATTAATCCTTGGTACTGTGTTATCAATTTAAGGACAGAAAGAATGAGGGCATTTAGCATTTGTCTTCAAAACATACAATATCACCAGCACTGTCTTGCTCTATATGTAAGTTTATTTTAGAACTGTGTTTTCTTTTAGAAATAGCTAGGAAATAGGAAGATTAGATTTGTTTTTTTCTGTATTGATGTCAAAACTTTTCTACTGTATTATTTTAAGTAGTTCACTGTGATCTCTGAACTCTTGATTAGCACTGTGTAGTAAGAAGTATTGTCTTGTGTTTTTATTTATTATTAAATATTTTTAAACCTCTCAACTGTTGCTGTTTTGTGTAGATAATTTAAGCACTAAGAATACATTGCATGTATTTGGTGATATTGTAGAAAGCCACTCCAATAGCCTTGCTGTTCAGTCACACTTACCATTTGGATAATAATATTGCACAGTATAATTGAACATCCTTTCATAAGGACGTTTTGGTAGCTGATAAATATTAGTGGGTGGTGGCAGCTGGTACTACCTTTTAGACTGGGCAGAAAGGGGGCACAGCTGGATAATTTGTGCCAGCCATCCCCAGGAGTGTGTGTGTGTGTGTGTGTGTGTGTGTGTGTGTGTGTGTGTGTGTGTGTGTGTGTGTGTGTGTGGTTGTATATAACTCTTATCTCAGTGTGTGTGTGTGTGTGTGTGTGTGTGTGTGTGTCAGCTACTTGGGCAGGGGACATGATGCACTGGTTGGACAGAGAGGGTGCTGGAGGTTTTAGCTTGCCCACTAGGGTGAGATCTGAACCCTATAGCTGTGCCAGTGGGGAGCCTTGCTGTGGATATGGAGAGAAAGGGGAAACCAGTCCCAGACTGACTATGGTCTGTGTGTGCTCTTAAGGAAAATTGTACTTTACTGTGTGTGTATTTATTATCCTTTCCCTGTATGGATGCCCCTCACTGGTGTTAGTGGTGAGGATTGAGGCTCCTTAATTGCTGGGCCAGTGCACAGGTGTCATAAGAGCGAAAGAACAAGTTGATTTTGAAGGATTTACTAAAGACTTCCTTTATAGAGGATTTGGAAAACGGTCAAATTCCTTCAAAAAAGACCTCTTCACCTTCATCCAAGTCTGACAAGGGCTCAAAAAGACTGTTGCTTGCCTCATCAAATGGTTCTGAGCCATCCAGCAAGATTCAAAAAATTTTGGAACCGACAACCTCTACTCAGACTTCTATCTCGGCCCCATCTGTGTCTGGGCCGATGGTAGTTAGAGCTAGGAGCCGATCACCTGTTTTAGATCCAGTGTCTTCTATGCTCGGATCCCTAATTCTGCAGTCTATGGCATTACTGGTACCATCCTCTCATTCTTCCAAAAGTCTGTCTGATTTGGATATGGATCACTTGGTGCAGAAGTTTTTGAGTACACCGGCTCTATCAAAAATTTTGTTGGAACCGACCTGTCAGGCTTCGGATCTGACTATACCAGTTCTCCCTACCTCAGTTCCTCCACCAACCCCTGCAGTGGCTTTGGAGTCTGAATGTGTGGAGCTGATAGTTGTGGATCCCATGGCGCCAAGACCAACTTCGGTTTCTTTGACTCCTACTGCCCAGACTACCTCAGTGTCGACTGAGGTATCTAGGAGCCAACACTCTCCAGTTGGCTCCAGGAGGGATAGCTGGACCGAATTTTTATCGGTTCCAACTTAACACAAGGAGCTTTGGCTCAGATGAGTTTGGCTGCTACATCGACCTCGGGTCCATCTCTCATGACTCCGGGGGGGCTTCTGGTTCCTCAGAGCCAGAGTTCTCCTCAGGTCACGGGAGAGGGGCATTTGCAATCATGAGGAGAGCTTTGTCCCCACAGGCATCCAGTTTATCAGACCCTACCATTCCTCCCTCTAGGGCTTCGGTCTCAGCCTCTGCACAATTGGGCCCACAGCATAAAGATCCAGAGCCTCATGAGGCCCCACAGTGTGAAACCTTCTCTTCAGGAACATCCCCAGAAGCCCTATCTGAGGAGTCACCCCAAAAGAAGTTATATAAGAGGAAACACCAGGGACTCCCTTGAAGAGCCATTGACATTAGACACAGACCTCAATGAATCAGAGGGGTCCCCACAGTTGCCTTCTGAAGATGTCTCATTTGCAGACATCTTGGAAGTCCTTAAGCAGGGAGGCGGCTGGAAGGCCACTAACCCTTCTAAAGAGGAGTCTGTGTACATGAAGGCTTTTGGTTCTCAACCTTCCACCTCTTGGGTTTCTCTGCCTTTCAACGAACTCATGGAATTGGTTTGTCGAAAGGCATGGGAGTCTCCAGATATAGTGGAACCTGTCCCTAGTAGGCCTAATAAATTTATTAATTCCTCAAAGGACAACAATTTATTGACTAAAGGAGTGCCTGTAGATGATATGGTGGTGGCTGTGGCCGGCAAAATAGAGTTATCTGAGACATCCACATCTGTCCATCCACCAACTAGAGTAGCATACGATGGACAGGTACGGGAAGTGCATGTTGTCATCCACAACCTTTACACTGTGGTCCCTAAGTTACCTTACTCATTTTACAAGATTACAGAGAGATCTCCTAAAGGAGCTTGGAGATGCTCTCCAGGGTAATGTAGCTGCAGGAGTCTCGGATAAGGTAAATTCCCAGCTCTCCACCATAAACTCTGTTGTCAACTCTTCCATGAGGCTTATCTCGTATGCAGCTGATGGAGCAAGCAGATCAGTGAGTTTTAGAATTGCCCTTAGGAGACATTCCTGGATGCACTTGTGTTCATTTGTGGAACCTTTCAAGCCATCCTTCAACACCCCTGTTGATGGCGCGTCACTTTTTGGGCCCAAAGTTAAAGAAACACTGAACAGGTGTGAGCAGGAAGGGGGAAGATTCTCTCTGTCATTGAAGTCCGTTTTTCTATTCCTTCAAGACCCTATCCCAAAGGTCAAAAGGGTGGAAAGATGTGGTTTCGTAAATCCAGAGAGCCTTTCAAGTCACACGTTGTGAACCACCTTCCAGGGGCAGAGGAGGGGGGAAATAATGGAAGATGCCAGCCACACGGCAGAGGGGGTCTGCAAAATCAGGACAACCAGGAATCCTTCTTCAGCAAGCCCTTCCAGCATTCCTGAAAGGAAGCCCGACTGTTCCACTCTGGAGGCAGTCAGGGGGTGCTTGTCTTTCTACCCAGATGCCTGGCTAAAAATAACAAAAGAAAACTGGGTACAAAGGATTATATCCAGAGGCTACTCCATTCCCTTTTCCAACCCTTCCCCAACCATGAGAAGAATTCCGGACATTCCACCCAGTCACAGCAATCGGGCAACAACCAAAATTCAAAAGGTCCTAGAAAAAAGAGCCATCCAACCAGTCCCCGCAGACCAGATAGGATCCAGGACTTGCTCAAGATTCTTTTTAGTTCCAAAGAAAACAGGAGACTGGAGACCAATTTTGGATCTCAGCACATTAAACAAATCAGTAAAAAAGACAAAATTCCAGATGGTCACGCTACAGTCAATCCTTCCCTTTCTGGGAAAAGACAATTGGATGTACTCCATAGACCTTCAGGATGCGTACTGCCACATAAAAATGGGCAGGATATCCAGGAGGCACTTGCGCTTCTGGCTGGGAGCCAGTCACTACTAGTTTTGAGCACTGCCCTTTGGGCTCACTATATCCCCCAGAGTGTTCGCCAAATGCATGGAAGTGGTTACGGCTCATCTGAGACTTGCAGGATCTTGGGCGTTTCCTTACTTAAACCACCACCAAGCATCTTCTGCTACAAGTGAGAGACAGCACTTTGGATCTGTGTACTCAACTAGGGATCACAATCAATTACGAAAAATCTGCCTTATTGCCGTCTCAGCATATCGCCTTTATAGGCGCAGAACTAAACTCTGTTACAATGATGGTATCTCTTCCACAAGAACGGATCCAAACCCTTCAGATGCAAATCCAAAACCTGCTTTTGAGAACGAGAGTCCAAGCAAAAACTGTTCTCAAAGTCTTGCGGACAATGGCAGCAACAGTCACCATACTCCCCCTAGCTCGGATGCATATGAGAATTCTCCAGTAGCTTCTTTTTACCCAGTGGTCCATGCAGGAACTACTGATGTCATACCAGAAAATTCTGACAGACTCTTGCAAAAGGGACCTAACCTGGTGGCTAACTTTAGATCAAGTCATCATAGGTCATCCTTTAACTCTACCTCCCCCATTAGCCACAGTGACCATGGATGCTTCCCAGATAGGGTGGGGGGTATTATCATGGAAAGACAGCCCAAGGCACTTGGCAAGAACACAAGGCTCACCTGCACATCAATGTACTAGAGATTGGGTGGAGCAGTGGTACAGCGGTTAACGTTGTCACCTCACAGCAAGAGGTTCACCGGTTCGATTCTCGGCTGGGGTGCCTTCTGTGTGGAGTTTGCATGTTCTCCCTGTGTTCGCGTGGGTTTCCTCCGGGTACTCCGGTTTCCTCCCATATTCCAAAGACATGCATCTGGAGCATTTCTCCCAGGGCCTCCGCTGAAAAGAGGCTCTGTGGAACCTAGTCAGACTTTCCCGGTCAACAAATCATAAATAAAAATAAATAAATGAGAGCAGTGCTATAGGCATTGCAAGCATTTCAGCACTCTCTTCCTCTAGGAACAATTGCAATCCTGACGGACAACATGTCTGTTGTATGGTACACCAACAAACGAGGAAGAATCAAGTCTTTACCCCCTTTGTCGAGAGGCCCTCCGAATATGGCAATGGGCGACCTCATCCCAGCCCTTTCTAATAGGACTGCACATCCTGGGAAAATCCAACTGATTGCGGACACTCAGCAGGGCAATTCTAATGCCCCACGAGTGGTCCCTGAAGCAAGAAGTGGTGGAAATGATTTTTCGTAAATGGGGCAGCCTTGCTGCAATCTTTGCCATGTCCATGAACAAAAAATGCAGCAGCTACTATGCCCTTATCCCCCCACCGGGGGAATCACTGAGGGACGCACTTGTGCACGATTGGCCCCTGGGTCTCTTTTTTTTTTTATGCTTTTCCCCCTTTTCCACTGATACCAAAGGTACTTCAGAAAGCCAGTCCACTGGTAGGGACATTAATCCTGATAGCACCATACTAGCCTAGTCAAATTTAATTTCCTGTCCTACTGCCCCATCTACTGAAAAAGCCTTGGATCCTGGACCCCAGTACCAGATCTCCTGACACTTTCTTCAGGGGATTTTCATCCCTCTCTTTCCACCCTCAAGCTGACAGCTTGGCTGCTCCGGTTCCCAAAATACCCAGGTCACAAAATTTTTCATTTGCAGTTCAACATATTCTGATTTCTTCTCACAAATCATCTACCAGGAAATTGTACCTCAGTAAATGGAAGAGATTTTCTACCTGGGCCTTACAAAATCATATTGTTCCATATTCAGCTCCCATATCATCCATACTAGAATTTTTGCCTAAACTTTTCAATGAAGGAGCTGCGGCAGTGACTATTAGAGTTTAAATTAACAACTAAAGATGGCTTTAATTTGACTGTTAGAGTTCCATTGGCAGTTATCTCACATTTTCATATTGGCAATGAGGATTCAAGTATAATGTCTCACAGGCTGGCAAAAGCCTTCTTAAGAGGCACAAATTTATTAAGATCATATATCAGACCACCTCTGCCACCATGGAATCTCAACTTTCTTTTGTCCAAGATAATTCTTTCCCCTACATGACACCCATGCAGACGGGAACTGAAAGTTCGACTGCTGAATCTTACACTAAGGCACTGTATAAGCACATCCACTCGTGCATGAATCGTGCCATCCCCAATAGAACCAAGACGCTCTTCTCCAAAAAAAGGAAGCCAGTCTGGTGGTCCCTTGCCATAAACAAACTTTACAACAAAAGCAGAAAAGAGGAAAATCCCAGGATGCAAAAAATTCCCTTACCAGCCTCAGTAAGAAGCTGAGATCTCTCAAAATCCTCCAAAGCTAGTTACAAAAATAAAACTGCCAAAGATTCCAAAGACAACCACAAGGCATTCTATAGCTATGTCAAGAATCTAAATGGCAATGCTCAGATCTGCTCTGAGCTACTACATAATAGTATTAAATATAATGATCCCAAGGATATTGCTAATATCCTGGCAGATAGATTCAGTGCCAACTTCACCCCCCCCACCCCCTAAAGGGCCCATCTCAATACCGAAAGATTGCCAAATTCCGGTAATAACGGCCACACAGGTAAAAAAAAAAAACACTCTTCAAAGCTAAGAATACAGCATCCATGGGACCAGACGACATCCCAGGCTGTGTACTACATGAACTACAAAATGAACTGGCATCTCACCTAAGTGTCATGTTCTCAGGCTTCATGCCCACTGAGTGGCGCACAGCTACAGTTATCCCACTCCACAAGGGGGATCCACCTTCTATCTTGGGAACTACCACCCCATCAGTCTGACGAGCCTGATCTGCAAAGCCATGGAATGTATTATCATGGAACTTATAAACAAAGACATTGGCAACCTTCAAACACTTGACTCCATGCAGTTTGGGTTCGTGAAGGGCCGATCTTGTCTCCTGAACCTGATTGACTTCTTCGAATCAGTCTCCAGAGCTGTGGACATGGGTAAGGCGGTCCAAACAGCCTATCTGGACCTCGCCAGGGCCTTTGACACCATCCCGATCTCTGGAATCATAGATAAACTTACTAAGCTGGGCATTAATCTCTACATCACTCAATGGGTTGCCAACTGGCTTACTGACAGAACCTACACTGTAAAAGTAGCCTCCTCCAAATCCAGCTCCAGACAAGTGACAAATGGAGTACCTCAGGCTTCTGCCCTGGGACCGCTCTTGTTTGGCATCTACTTCTCTGAAGTACAGGCCAACACTAAGGGACTGTGGCTAACAAAGTTCGCAGATGACTGCAAACTGGGAGCCATTATTGAATTCCCAAGTTATGTGGATATTCTACAAAAGGGCCTTACAGAAACAGATGCTTAGTGCCAGAGCCATGGGCTCAAGCTCAATGCCAAGAAATGTATAGTTATCCCCTTTGGGAAAAAACATGTACTCGTGAATTACCACATAGGTGGCAGTACACTAAACACTGAAAGGGACACAGGTGGACAGTGATCTCACTTTCGATAACCACATCGCCACAACAGTCAGGAAATCCTTTTATGTGGCATACCTTATCACTAAGGGTTTTTCATCCAGAAAAAAGGAGGTCATTGTCCCACTGTACTCCTCCCTCATTAGACCCGTTATAGAATACAACGCACCATTTGGTATGTACCTCTCAAGACATCTGCAACAAACTGGAAAGGTCACAGAAATACCTCACTAAAAGAATCACAGGCCTAAAGCAGATGCCCTATGCTGGCAGTCTAAAAAAAGCTTCACCTATACTCTGTCGCATATCGTCTACTCGGAGGCAATTTCTGCTTAACATAGAAGGCCATGTCAAACCCAGAGCTGTTGAACATGCTACACTTAAAGAAATCCCAATCCCTCAGAGAGACATGCTCCAGGGATCTAAACCTTGTCATCACAATGAACAAAACATGCTGGAGGGATAGGTTCCTGACCCAAAGACTCCCCAGACTCTGGAATAGACTGCCCATACATGTCAAGCAAGAGCGCCTCTTTGGCCCTCTTCAAAAGGAACCTTGATGATTGGATGGGAGATAGGAAATTCACCCCGGGGATCATGTTGGTCACCCTGCTAGACAGGGGTCCAGGGAAGTAAATACTGTGGGAAGAAATAGCCAGGGAATTGTTATGGCTAGGCTTGTATAGGCCCTAGGGCCAATAGGCCTAGTACCAATCTATGAACCTTTCAACCTGCATCATCGTGTGACAATTTCTAATCTGGAAAACTTCCTTTCTAGTGGCTATCCCATCAGCCAGGAGAGTATCTGAACTGCAAGCCTTGTCCATTAAACCTCCATACATGCTGTTTCACTATGATAAAGTGTCACTCCGGACAAATCCATTCTTTTTACCCAAAGTATGCTCAGAAACTAATCTCAGTCAGTCTGTTTGACCTACCAGTATTCTTCCCCAAGTATGGCAATAAGGCAGAATACATGCTACATCAGTTGGATGTTCATACACAACTGTGTTTCTACCTGCATAGAACAAAAGACTTTAGAAAATCTGATCAACTTTTTGTATCCTACTCAGAACATAAGAAAGGTCTTCCAGTAGCAAAAACTACCTTGCCAAACGGGCTGTCTCAATGCATTTTGTTTGTACATAATTCAGCAAATAAAGAACTGCCACAGGGGAGCAAAGCTCATTCAGCAAGGGCAGTATCTACTTCCTCTGCTTTCCGTGCTAGGCTTCCCATAGATACTATTTGTGCAGCAGCTACATGAGCTAAGCATCATACCTTTATCACATATTACAAAGTAGACATGGCCTCTCAGGGACAGGGCCTCTTTTGATTCCACGGTTCTGAAGAATATACTCCCTTGAGCCACCCAAGAACAAAGGTGCTAGGGACGCTGTCCCATCAGTCAAGAATGAAGGTGAGATAGGACAACTTCACATAAAGAAGTTATGTACCTACCATAATGTTCCATATGAGTTGCCCATCTCGTCCTTCATTCTTACGTCCCACTCAGCTTTTACCCCCTTCCTTGAGTTCTGGATGAACGAGAGGTTTTTTTTTTCCTTTTGGCTGTTGGTTTTTGACCCTATTCTAAGTCTGGTAAAGGCATATACTTGATTCAGATATCTATTTCTTTTTTATATAAAAAATAGAACATCAGCAAACAAGATCTGGGGAATGCCCTACAGCATCATGGTATATGGATGGAGCCACGAGCTAGCTGAAGGCCTCGAGCTTTTGAAAGTTGTACCGAGTCAGAACCGAGGATTGGTTCAGAGCCCATCAGTCAAGAATGAAGGGCAAGATGGACAACTCACAAGGAATGTTATGATAGGTACGTAACTTCTTTTTTTCTAAGTACGTTTCCCGTCAGCAACTCCCAGTAGTTTATAGGTCCTCCTCCTCCTCTATACGTTTTCTAGTTGTAAAGCTCCATTTCAAAAAATGTTATGTCTGTGCTGGCTCCAGGTACAGATAGATAAATCCCTGACTGTGAGCCAGATGGTCTAGGATCAGTTAGTGACCCAGATGTTGGGGGAACTGATGGGAGAGAGCAGGAGCGAGCAGCTAACAGTATCTCAACCATCCTGATAAAGAAGGGGCAACTCAATCTGCTGCAAGACTGATACCCAGCAAAGGCCTGATGTCTTGACAAGTGTATCATAAAGGGCAGGAAATGGGTGTCCAACAAACATGTACAAATTGTAACAGACATTGCTCATGCATTGATGCAGAAATGTCTATGGGGGCTGCACTTTTGGGCTTCCAGTCACTGAGGTTGCTACAGGAGAGACTTAATGCATAGAAAAACTCGATGGTTGACTGGGCAGTTGATTCTCATAACCATCTCTTGCCTGCAAAATAAATATATATCTGTCAGGTTGTGGGAGCTGATGGAAAGTAGACAACAGGGAGAAGAATTAAGTAAAAAGGAATTATGTCTCTGAAATTCATTTTTCTCATTATTGTGGCATTACTTTCCCTATTCACAGCATTCCTGTCCAGTTTCATTTTCACTAGGAAGGACAATCTTATTTATTGTCTGATACCTGCTTTATTTCTTTAAGGATAGTGGGTAAGGCAAGGCCTCCTCCAGCTGGCAATAGGTTCAAGGCAAGTAATCATTTTGAATGAGATGTCAGTCCATGAAAGAGGAATGGCTGTATTTATTTTTCATATTTAGATCTTGTGCACTGTAGAAATAAAATGGTTGGTTTATATTGTGTGTTCTGTCCCTAATTTGAACATCGTGTGAGCAGCATACTCCTCAACTGTACAAATTTTCACAGAATGACCAGATTTTTGACTCATATTATTTTTGGTTCTTTTTCATAAAATTGTGGTTTTCTGGCAAATCATTGACAAGTTATTAAAGATTAAAGTCAGAAAATAATGTTAGACCTTGAGTTTCAGACTTCATACTCTTCAGAAAATACATGCTAATGCAAAATCTGCTATGCTATCAACTTTCTAAGTTTGCAAGATCAATATTTAAAAATTGTCCCTATTTTTGTTCCTTTGTTCCCCTGTTATTTATGGCTTTTACCAGATTTCTTGCTCTAAGAGGTTGAGAGGTATGGTGAGGAGTAAGTATTAAACTTCCCTTTATCTCCTTCAGTACCTTGCCTTCTTTAAATGTTCCATTTTCATATTTTTACAAACTTTCACTGTATACCCACTTTTACAAATGAGAATTTGTTTGAATATGCAATTAGCAGTGTTATAGCACACTATTTCACAAGGCGGCAATAACATGCATTAGCTTTACTGCCTTCCTTACTCTCAGATATACAACCTTACATTTGTTTTCTTGTATACTCTTACACGCCTTTGCAGTCTGTCTTGTAAGTTTTAGACATTTT
This sequence comes from Protopterus annectens, assembly GCF_019279795.1. Classification (NCBI taxonomy): domain Eukaryota; kingdom Metazoa; phylum Chordata; order Ceratodontiformes; family Protopteridae; genus Protopterus; species Protopterus annectens. The sequence continues at coordinate 315,123,542 of NC_056735.1, forward strand.
TCTTTGCTGTTTATACAGATAAAACAATCCTTTGTATTTTCAAATATTAAATCAGTTGCTGACTTTGAATGAGAACATCATTTATTTCACGCATAGTTCTGCTGTAGTTGCTCACCATAATTATAGCCTTGGTCCAGTTTACATAAATCAGCCACATAGTTGCATGCTTAATAATCTCCCTTGCATGATACTCAAAACGTACATCTTTGTTCCTTCTCACTAGGTCTATGGTTAAAATAATTTTTAACAAGGTGTACATTATTATTTTGTCTAAATTTCTCCTACATCAAGAGATTTATTAGCATGTGTATTGTAGCTGCTCTTACTATACTAATGCAGGCAGTTCTTTTTTTTTCATTATTCATTCTCAGTCTCATTGGGCAAGAGAAATGCTCAATTACTTCACAATATTCTCCTCGCATTTCAAACTTTATATACTGTACAGTCAGAGTCTGTATGCTTCACTTCATTCCCTTTTCATCCACATTTTTGCAAATCCTTGAACCCAATGTCACCAAAATTTGTTTAGATCCTGGAAATAGTCAAAACACTTTCAAGGTTTCAGAAGTTTTAATACATGTTCCATACTGCTTAAAATATCACCATGAGCAGAATCAGAGTTGAACAGCTGTGAAACATCTGCATGATAAGCTATACAGTTCGCTGTATTCTCTCTAAGACAAGCAAGCTGTTGCAATTTTCCAGGCTGTAAAAATAATAAAACATAAAGTAAATGCACAAAGTACTGCAGAGTGCTTAGAGATTGGCAAAGCTTCTTTGAAATGTTTTGCTCAGAAAAAAAGGATTCAGAACTATTTTACCATGAACTGTTCATTGAATCTAGAAGATGAGAGCTTAAAAATATTTATTCCTGAGGAAAATTTGTCTAAGGAAGTATATGAAGTGTTTGTATTCTAGTAATTGTATAAATGGGTCATTTAATATTATTTGCTGTTGCTTTAAAATTTGATATCTGAGGTAAGTGACATTATAGTCTTTGTAAGCATGTAGATGCTTACAGTAGTTGCATGCAGAAAATGTAACACATATTTGAACTGACTGTACGTCTTCAACAACAGCAACAGACTTACGAGGAGAATGAGGATGTAAACTTCACTCGTCAGAAAACAGAATTTTAAACAATTAAACCATTACTTCCAAATAAAATATCCAAAATAGTGTACATTGTTTTGTTTCTTTACTAATAGAATGACTAAGTATGTCTTGGCACTAAGAAAAAAGAAAAGGGGAAGATATTAGTGTTTTGAGAAGAACGGTATCTTCTATAGTCACTTCCATTTTAAGTGTATTTTAAACTTCAAATTTTAGTCATTTATATCAGTGAAAGTTGGCAAGTGATAGATTACAGAGTACCTAGTTGTATATTTGTAAGTGACATATTTGTGAAAGGCATTAATCTGAAAGGAAAGAAAAAAATGAAGGAAAAGGTCATTGTTAACTAAAAGTTTGGGTCATATGGCAGAGTTAATGGCCCTGGATGCAGACAAAAAGATAGTTGAAGGCAATCATAATATGAATTTTGTGGCTGTATCGTCTAATGTTTGAACTGATTTTAGTTGCTCTCGGGAAATTTACAAGCAAATTAGATGATAATGTAAAATAAGCAAATAAACTTGATTACCATAAGTTTTGTGGACAGACTGGCACCATATCGACACTGCAATAAGAGACAAGTAGTGAGGGAACAATTTTGGAATAACACACATAAATGTTATTGATTGGCTATGCACTGGTTGATTTTGAGGACCGATCACAGAAAAGAAAGTTGAAGGGAACTGGAATTCCTGAAGGAGAAGAGGGCTCAGTTGTATGAAGTATATGCAAGATAAAATGGTAGCATGGACAGGTTTTGGTGAAAGCTGTCCATGCAGAGAAGGCTGCTTAACTCACTGGGGAGTCAGTGTGTTTTGTTAGTGCAGTCTGAAACTTTGTATGAAAATAAGCAAGTGTTGTATCAACTTTGGTCACCAGTTAGGAAGTGTGAGGTACAGGGTGCAGCAGTGTTTAACATATTTAAGTTTGAGTGAATACACCCTGCAATGCTGAGTTAGTTTTTTTCCCCAGAGTGAGATTGTTTTCAGATCAATTGAGAGCCTGAGATGGAGTCTGCAGTTATGAGGTTGGAGGAAGGATATTATGGTGAAAATTTGGACATTATGGCTAAGGCTGAATTAAGGTCTACACAAGTCTTTTCCTGTTTGTAGGAGGATGATTCTTGATTATAGAATATGGATTCTCCCTCTCACATTATGCCATAAAGAGAGAGAAAACCCTATGACCCGTGTTTAATTACATGGGAAGCAGGAAGAACCAAATGGGAGGGTGGGAAAGATCAGCAATGTCAGCTTACCTACCCCATTGGGAGAGAGACAATTTGATCCTGCTGCTAGACACCTGCACAGGAGTGTTGAGATGCATCTGCCAACATTAAAAGGAGTTGTTACATTAATATGTGTTGCATGGAGCCAGGAGGAAATGCATGGGGAGTGACAGTAGCTCAATAAGATAGCAGCATGTAGCAGAAATCACAATTGTGATGGTGGGGGCCAGGTAAGGGGTAGGGTCACATAATTTATTAGACTTTCCTCAGGAAGAAAATAAATGGGCCACAGGGCTCTCACCTTTCCTGGGAAATGAGTGGGCTTGGCTTCCACCTCATATGGAGGAACATAAGGGTCCACTGGAAGCAAGAAAGGAAGTCACTTTTTTTTTTATTTCTCCAAGGCTTTTGAGTTTCTAATACCATGGCAGGAATGGATCCCATTCCTAAGTCAAAGTATAATTAAAGTTCATGAAATTTAGTATTTCCAGTCTTTGATGTTAGCCAGAAGTGCTCTTTGCAGCACCTGCAATGTGCCCAGTAATCACTCTTTCTGCGAATCGCATGGCGTTCTGTGTATTGGTGAAATATCCAAATACAGTTGTAAATTCTTTATTATAAGACCCGTTACTCCTACTGCTAGTGGAATTGTCTGGGTATCCTTCTTCCACATTGCTCTTGTTTCTGCCTGCAAATCCTGGTATTTGATGACTTTGTGTCCCTCTCTACATAAGACACTGTAGTCACAGAGTGTAGCAATTTCAATGATCAATGCTAGTTTTGTCTTCTTTTTATGGACTACTATATCTGGTTTTTCTTGCATCAATTTGTTAAATTGTTGGTAATGGATGATCTCATGTGATATAAACTTCATCATTTTCCATGTTGCTTTGTCCTCATGTTTCCAGTGTTTTTCAGCTACCTCAATGTTATAATGTTTGCATAATCCCCAATGCAACAGTCCTGCCACATTATTATGCCTTTCAGTATACAGTCTTTCTGCCATTAGAATATCACTACCAGCAACAAGATGTGACTGTTTGCAGTTCTATTTTACAAAACCTACATTTGTCTGTTTCTCCCACATGTTCAATAGACTTTGTAAACCAACGTATATGTAGTCCACTATCTTCGGCCGCCAATATTAACCTTTTGTCTTTTCATTTAAATTCACCTCTCTTTAACCATTCCTGTGTTAGATCCTAGTCAACATGATATTGTTCCAAGAGTTTTCTATACTTGCAACTATATTTATGCATTTTCCACATTTCTTGCCATCTGATCTGATCCTTCACCTTATATTCTTTGTGTGTGTGGAGGGGGCGGGGGGTTGGCACATTCAGTTTCTGCTTGATTTTTTTTTTCTACTTCTGGTTTAATTTCTATTCCCACTTGATGCTAAACCACACTGGGAAGTCCTCTTAGACTTATTCTCCTTGTGTTTCAAAACTTTCACTACGTTCAGATCTTGTGAGGTTAGCAGATATGCATGTAGTTCCACGATTGCAGATCTATACATGTATTCAATTTCAAGGAGGCCCGTACCTCTGTCATAACGGGGAATATTTAATCTTGGTATGCACTGATTTTTATAAATCACTTGATGAGCATGAAGCATCCTTGTTTTCCTGTCTAACCTATCCAACATCTTTTGGGGCCAGTCAATCCTCCAAAACTGTAAGTGAGGATATAAAGAGCAAATTGGTTTATAGCTTGGACTTTGCTCATAGATGTCAATGCTGTTTTCAGTTTTAATTTTAGTCTTCTTAAGTATTCCTTACTAAGTTTTATTTGCATTTGTTTGATCCTTCATCATTTCCCAAATATTTATACACTCCCTCTTGCTCAAGTTCTTTTATAGATCATTCCTGTCCCAAACTGATGTTTTCTTGCTGCTGCAGCTTTCCTGCCTTAAAGGTTGCTTTTGCATATTTATCAAGACCAAATTATATTCACCCTAATGTCTGTATTGCTGCTCTCTTTTAGTGTTTAAATATATCTGCTGCATTTTTTACTGAAAATATAACTCTGCTGCTTTGCCTCTCCCTTGGGACTGTACTCTGCGATCTGAAGCTGGAGTGGTCCACTACCTGCCCCACCATCTTCCACCACAGAGCTGCACTAGTTATTAAAATCTGTAGGTGTTTTTTTCATTAAAGTATCTTTCTTGTTGTTCTGAGTGAGTAGTGTGCACAGACACTAAGGCCTGCCATAACCCTCCCCCTTTTTGTCTTTGCAACTGACTTAAAATTAACAGCATCCCTTAATTAACAGTTGACCCTGATCTTCCTCCTGATTTACTGTTAGCTACTGCCCATAAAACTCACAGTGGTGTTGCCAGTCACAGTTAAATATAATCGCACTTTAACCAGTACCTTACCTACTCTAGTTCACTGTTTCAGTTCTTTGCTGAGTTCCTTACCTTGTGTAGTGGGATTCAGCCTGCTATGTTCCCACTCACTATCACTCGGGCTCACTTCTCTCCCCACCCTGCCCCTTATCCCACCCGCGCCACACCACCTATACCCCAATTTATTCATAATCACAATCACCTGACTTTCCTAACACCTCCCACCAAACTATCGCATCATCATCCAACCACTCCCACGTTTCCTTTCACCACCTGCTCATTAATTTGTTCTGTGGTGCTCTGCCATATCACACTATCCTTTCATCATCTAATAACTCCCAAACCAGATAACTTAACTCCACATATACTGCCACCACCTCCTTCAACTCTCGCCATGCTTGCACCTTCTATTTTTCTTAGCAGTTCTCCTCTCCCTAGGCTACCATCTAACTTCCTACCACTCCACTATCACTAACCACAATCACCTAAATTCCCCCATGCTAACCTATTCAAACACGCACCACCATAATCGCATATACATTTCACCTACCATCTTCAACCACACTCCCTTTGATCTCACCAAGCTCACCTACAAAGAAACTAATTATAAAAAACTACCCAGTTTACTCATACACCATATGATCGCCAGTTACCTACACACACTGACCACTGCTACTAATCAACTTGCACTCAGTGGCAACATCCACCCTAACCCAGGCCCCTCCACTACTATACCTACTGCTACAAACCTGCATGGACCTAATATCCCTTGCAAGCAAAAACCATCAGACCTCTTAATACACAGTATAACCATCCACAGCATCATGAATAAAATTGAAGAGCTACATGCCTCTATATCCTTCTATAACCCTGACATTGTACTCCTAACCGAGACCTGGCTCAAGCCCCACATCAAAGATACCAACCACCATAGCCCCTCCTGGCTACAACATCCTTAGATGTGGTTGAGTAGCTAAAAGAGGTGGGGGCATTGCCCTACTTTACAGGCATAACCTTGCTCTCCAACAAGTACGCAAAGATATCCCCACTTTCGGCTATGCAGAAACCCTGTTTGCAAATATAAAATTAAACCAGCAGAAACAACTCAACATTATAGGTGTCTACTTACCACCAGGTGACAATATTGCTACTCTCTAGAGTCCATTTTATATTGGACTTCCACCAGCCTCCCTCAGGAGACACTTATCCTGGGGGACTTCAACATTGATTGGGCCTCTATCACGGCATCCCTCCTAAAGTACCACTTTAACCTATTTAACTTTGCAGAGCTTATCCAAATCCCCACCTGTATAGACAAATCCACCAGAAAGGAATCCATATTAGATTGGATCCTAACTAACAAGCCTTCATCTCCCAATGTATCTGGTACGTTACCTGACTCCCTCAGTGATCATCTACACAAATTCACACTAAGACAGCACACAAAGCTCCCCATCCTACTTTTCTATCCGTAGTTCCAAAATGTTCCTACCAGACCAATTCATCAACACCTGAATAAAAATAAATTGGTCACCTCTTAAAACTCTACCATTAGAGGAAGCCGTGGAGTAGTAATACTACCTTCTTCAGTATCCTTAATCTTATGGCTCCACAACATATAATTCATACTAAAACCAACCCAGCCCCCTGGGTCTCAAAGGACACAAGATCCCTTCTCAAACAACGAGACATAGCTTGGGCAACCTGGCGTACCAACAAAACAAGTACAAATCGACAATACTTCCTAGAGCTCAGAAACAAAGCAAATAAACAAATACATAATGACAAAAAAGTTATTGCATCCAGCTACAAAAAACTCACTACAACAATCCACAAAAATTCGGTCCACAATCAACCACATTCTCCAACCAGGCAAAATCACCTTCCCAAACCCGATAACACTGAGGGGTGATAACCATAATATTGTCACCCAGTTTGAGTATTTCACCTCTTCCATACAAAAGTTATTCAACAATTTCTCCACTACGACTACTACAAATACCCCCAAAATACAAAACTGTCAAAGTAAGACCAACACCCAGTTCCTTCTCAAACCAGTTCCAACTGACCTAATTCGTAAACACCTTGCCAAATTGAAACCCATCACTCTTGCTGTTGATAAACTCCCCGCTGATTACCACCTCTGCCATCTCCTACTCTATTTCCATATTCATTAATAGACCTATAGCTGAACACACTGTCGCCTATCTCTGGAAAATTTCTTATGTTGTCCCCCTACACAAAGGTGGATCCTTGACGGAACTTTGTAATTATCACCCCGTAGCTATACTCTCTCCCCTATAAGAAATCTTAGAAAAATGTGTACGCACCCAACTTCTGAATCATCTTCTTCAATAATAACCTGCTAGCAAGTTCCCAACATGGATTTCGGCCAAACCATCGTACAACCTCTGCCCTTATATCCTTTACTGACCACGTCAACCATCAAATAAATCTCTGTAACTTAGTATCTGTTGTCTTCCTAGACCTGTCAGAGGCATTTGATATGGTATCCCACTGCAGATTACTATCGACGCTCTCTGAACTCAGTCTGGATAACTCCTCTCTACTGTGGTTTAAAAATTATCTGTCCCTCTGGCTCTCCTACCCAACAAACTAATATAGTACAGTATGCTGATGACACCACCCTTATTTGCCCCCTCTCTACAATTACTCCAAGACAGAACCCAGGAAGCCTTCACTACTATAGAAAAATGGCTAAATTCCTCCCAGCTCATACTAAACCCATCTAAGACCCAACTAATGATCTTCCACCCATCCAAAACTTTCACCCCTACCTCGCCATTCTCAATAACTTCCTCCAGTGATGCCCTTATCACACCAGTAGTCCAAGCTAAGCTACTAGGTATAACTATTGACCAAAACCTAAAATTCAACAAACATATAGCACTAACAATTGCCAAAGTTCATAAAAAAAATAGGTTCACTCTACCGCTGCAAGAGCTTCCTCACACAGGAAGCCAGAATCACTATCTCTCGTACCCACCTTACTATACACTTCCCCAGTTCTAAATAACCTAAACAAATCTGACCTTCTGAAACTAATCTACCTGCTACAATAAAATCTCAAAGTTTGCAACCAATGCTAAGTTTCTTTCTCATCACTGCCTCTCCCTAAGATAACTAGGATGGTTAGAACTCCCTAACCTACTAAAATACAATCGACTTCTCCTGACTCATCAACTGCTATACCAACCAAATAAAATACATGCCCTCTGTGGTCTACTCGCCTTCCATAATACTGCGCATCAACTAAGATCTTCCAGTACCACCCTACTGATGGTTACTAATTGCTTACATAGCTTAGGCCAATCTCTTTATTTTTGTGCAGTTGCTAAGGCCTGTAACTCTCTACCCCCTGACATTAGACGTCTAAATAGTAAACATACTTTCAAATTCCAACTAAAAGATCTATTTAAAACCTGGATATGTTCCTGTACAGAACCAGACTAATTTCACCTGTTCCTGACTTTCAACATCCCTAGATCACAGGTGTAATGTGTAGTTTCACTTAGTGCATAGTACTGTGAACTAGGTGTTTAGGCCACCTTTATAGTTATGCTAGTTTATGACCCTGTTTGTCTATGGAAACTTCTTTTTGAATTTATGTTCAAGCAATTCTATATTTGTTGTCTAATATCTTGTTTAATTGTTTCTCAATATTCTAACCACTGTATGCTGCATCAATTGTAAAACTCAGATTTTTGCTCTTTATATGTTCTATGCTCTTTGTACAAAATAGCTATTTTTTTTATATATATGTATATATGTGTGTGTGTGTGTGTGTGTGTGTGTGTGTGTGTGTGTGTGTGTGTGTGTGTATACATATATATATATATATATATATATATATATATATATATATATATAATTTTTTCTAATTATTTTTGTTTTTTGTAATTTTTTACTGTGTATTTAGAGCTTTTCTCCCCGGGCCTCCACTGAAAACGATCACCTTGTGTCCAGTCTGACTAACCCGGTAAACACATGGAAAATAAATAAATAAAATATCATCTGAAAAAGTTGTGATCACTTACAGTTGGACTTTTAGTTCCTCATCTGGTGAACTATACTGTTTTAAATCGTCTACAAAAAGAAGGTGAGAAGTCTTTACAATTTCTGGGTTTTCTGGGACCCAGATTGTAGCCATGACCTAATCTGTTAAGTAGACGACTTAACGGGTTAAGGGCAGGACAAAAGAGTAGCGGTGACAGTCATCCTGGAATATTCCCCTTTGAAGTTTTATCCCTGGAATAATAATTTACCCTTTATCATGGTTTAACTGCAAAGCGGTTTGCCACTGTTTCGTAGTTGCTGTAATGCAATCAATTAGTGTAGGATGTAGCTTATACAATTTTAAGCACACTCTTATCCATGAATGTGGGATACAGTCATGCTTTTATGTAGTCTGTCCATACCATACTTAGATTATTCCCCTTTTTACAGTTCTCCATTCTGACTTTGACAACAAATGATCCTTTGTTCCATATGACTTCTTGTAATACCCTTTTGTTCTATTGCCATTATTAAGTTTTCTTCTAAATGACTATAAACTCTGTTGGCATCAATTCCATTGTATAGTTTATACGTGGTTGGAAGGCAAGTTATTGGCCTAAAGTTTTAGGATAGGTTGCGAGTTTACTCTTAAGTAAGAATATTTTTTTAAACAAGAAACATCTTTATTAAATTATCATGTATGACATAGGCCATGTTACATTTATATAAATGACAATAAACCATAGCAACACAATCTCAGTTGCAAACAGTATACATTCCATATCGTGCCAACACAACTGCAGCTGCAAACATCGCACATCACTCAACATATCCAGTCATTGTTAGTCAACCCTTACATAGCTCATTCAAATCTTGCCTTCTTTAAAACCTTGTTCCTTCTCTGCATGTATTGATCCCACAGTTCCCATTTTTTTCCTATGTAATTTGCTCCTACCCTTTTCTAAAGATCCAGTTCCAGTTGTTTTTAACTCTGTTACTATCTTCACTTCTAGACTGCGGTGGTGGTGCTGCAGTAGCATTGTCACCTCACAGTTAGACGTTGCCCGTTCGATTCTCAGAGCGACTTCTGTGTCGCAACATGCGTGAATGGGTGTTCCTTCATTGAAGGTTGTGCGTTAGGCCCAGCAAGCCAGCACGTAAAACTCTACTGCCAATCATTAGCGGAACGGAGTTCCGCTGTGGCGACCCCTAACCGGGAAAAGCTGAAAGACGCAAACAAACCATCTTCACTTCTAGTAAAGTTGGTTTATACTTTGATTTCCATTTTCTAGTGATTGCTTTTTGGCAGCCATCATACTTACTCAGCAAGGCCTTACTATGTCTAGGCAATTCCAAGTTTGTATCTTAACTGAAAAAATCATTTCCCTAGTCACTCCAACTTGCTCACCCAGCAGCTCTGACAGAGCAGTCTGCAGGGAATCTTTAACGTCTACCAATTCATTCCACTCCCAGAAAATGTTTTCACTTACCTCTTTCTACCCCATCATACTTCCGACATTTGCTTTCTATCTGAGGAAAAATTACTTGAAGTCTGCTTGGGGTATAAAAATACCTATGTAAGCACTTCCAGGCAAAGATCCAAAATCTTCTAGATTTTGTTGCATATTTGGGAGACATTCATATATCCCTCCATTGTTTCTTTGTGAATTGCTTATCTAATCTCTTCTCAGTCCTTTCTAACCTCCTCTGATTCTTATAGTTATCATCCAATATTTTATATGCTCTACTAATTATTCCTTTCTTAATGGCAACTTCTGTTTTAGATTCTACTAAAAACTCTACCAGTGCTGATCTTTCATTTAGGACCCCCCCCCCCATTTATTTCACTTTGCCTACACTCTGATATCAATTCTTGATATGGAAGGCAATCTTTAGACTGCAGTCCAAATAAGTTCTTGGCATCTTCCCATTCCATTACCTTACCCTCTCTAGTTAATTGCTCCCAGTACCTTGGTTCCTTTGCCACTTTTCTCCAATATATTCTCACCTCCTCATGCTTATTGTCTGTATCCCTAATTGCAGTCATCCCTATCGGCATTATCTCCTTTCTCCATTCCTGTCTTGGCTTGGTTCCTAGAAGGCCTGTTACTTTATGAATATAATATTATGTATGATTATTATTCTCCTTAAAGGTCTGCATCCGAAATACCAGTCTCACCCTGTTACTTGAGCTTCCCCATGTCTCATCATCATCTTTTTCCAATTTGAATTATAATTAATGTATAGGAGCCTTAACTGTGTTGCTCTGAGATACCCCTTCAACTCTGGTAATCCCAATCTGCCCTGTTCTAGTGGAAGAATAAGCTTGTCCCACTTGACTCTTGCCATCTTCCCCTGCCAGATAAAATCCTTCAGCTCTTTATTAATTGCTATCCATAACTTCTCCTCTGATTGATAAAAGTATGCCTGACCAGTGTATAAGACTAAAGGGACTAAAAACATTTTAACTGCTTGTATCATACTATCAATATCCATGTAACAGAGCTTCCATTTTCTCAATTGTTGAGTTATCTTTTTAGCCTGTTCCCACATATCCTTAGTTGCCACACCAGTATAATTTTTAATCCATACTCCTCAATACTTCATTTTATCATGTCCCCATAAATATGGATATTGCTGAACCAGATCATATGTGGGGACATTACTGCTGTTGCTTTTGTTTTTGCTTCACTGCTGTTGCTTTTGTTTTTGCTTCATTAATTTTGTATCCCAGAAAGGTCTGAAACTGTCTCAGTATGTTCCACAGAACTGTAGTGTCCCTTTCTGTTTTTGTCATGTATAAAATAATGTCATCTGCAAATTGAGAGAGCTTTTCTTGACTACCATACCAATTATATCCTTGAAGTTTGGAGTCACTTATTTTCCTTGCCAGTAGTTCTAAATATGCAAATAACAAAGGAGAGAGAGCACATCCCTGCCTGGTTCCTCTGCTCAAGCAGAGAGTATCAGAAAGGACCCCACCCACTTTAATTTTCACCTCCAATCCTTCATATATCCTAATCTACCTTATAATTTTATCAGAAATGCAAATGCTTCCATTGCTCAGCTCATAAAATCCCAGCTTACTCTGTCAAATGTTTTCTCTGCATCAAGACCCACCAGCAACAGTGGTATTTTCTTACATTCTGCTTCCCTCTGGATCATCACTGTTCTGTTTATGTTGTCAAATGTTTGCTTCCCCTCCACAAAACCACATTAATCCATATTTATCAATTTTTGCCATCACTTTTGCCGTTCTTTTAGCCATCATAGATATAAACACTTTTTATAATCACGATTTAGTATTGAAATGGGCCTTTATGAAGCTGGATCTAATGGATTTTTACCCTCCTTAGGTAGTACATTTAACACTGCTTTCTTCCAAGATTTTGGTACTTCTCTTAAAATGCTATTAAACAAAACCTTTAATATCTTCATCTGTTTTTCCCTCCTGGCTTCTAAACTTCCACATGAATACCATCTAATCCTGGGGACTTTCCTGTAGCTTGGCAATACATCACCATTTTTATCTCATCTCCGCCTATCCTAACTGTTAGTAATGTAGCCTCCCCACTCTCTAGCCTTGGCATATTTTAATTCTTCCATAAACATTTCTATTTGTACCTTTTCTTGATTTCCATATTTCTCTGCTTTATATAGACTTGCAAAGAATTTCCAAAATATTTCTAATACTTCTACAGGATCCATAGTTATTATCTTCGTTGTAATAGGCTCCCTAAGCTTGGTGACAGCCCTTTCTACTTTCTGTTGTCTGAGTCATTGTGCTATAAGTTTTTGTGCTCTAGAGTTATTATCAAAAAACAGTTGCTTAACCGCAATCTTTCTAAACGCATACATATTATCAAGATAGTCCCTTATCTTCTGTTTAGCATTTTGTAATTGTTCTGTGAGATTCCCCCTATTTTGCAATACTTTAATATTGGTCAGTCCCTCTAAATAATTTTTGTAACTTCTTTACCATATCTCCCTTTCTTTTATTTCCACCCTATTTTTAAATTCCATTTTAATTTTATCCCACTCCCTAGCTATATTGTCAGAAGAAGTTTCTCCTTTCTCTAATAGCTCATGAATCATTTCCACTATGCATTCCTTTAAATTCCTCTCTCCTCAACAGATAGGTGGCAAAGCACCAGTGTCTCCTTTTTATTTCATTACCCTGTGTTTTTATTTTAGTCTTAAGTAGGAATACTGTTTTTCCAGTTAACCAGGGTGGTGTCTTTTCAGGGTGTGCATATAAATAGTTCTTACTCATGGCTAAATCTTCATATAAAGATGGTAATACTTTTAGCCAGAAGTTAGGTACTGCATCTAGGACTGGAGTTTCCAGTTCAGAGCTTTTTTTAACTTCAATCTCTCTGGCTGTTACTTCATCCCATTTCCTATCCTGTACATTTGAACTTCTTATTCTTTCTATTACTTCTTCAGTCCATTTTGCATCTTTATGTTCCACAGGATCTTCATAGATATTTCTGCAAAATATATCTATTTCTTCTTCTTTTTTTTTTTTTTTTTTTTTTTTTTTGTGGTGTTTCGTTTCCCAATTCCCTGTAAAACGTTTTTGGTCATAAATAAATTGCTTATTGTGTACTTTTCATTTATATTTATCTGCATATAAGTTTTTACCTGTGCTGATGTTTTTAGTTTATTTGCGATAGTGCACAATAGATCTTGATACTGTGCATTGCTTTCATCACATCTGTCTTTCAGTATTTTTGTTGTTCTGTTCCTTCTTCTATACTCTTCTAACAGTGACACTTCTTGTCTTAATAGTTTCCTCTATTCAGTACTTCCATAATGGCAATCAATTTCTCCTCTTACTTTGGGCGTGCCTTCGTTGAAGGTTGGGCATCGAGCTGGCACCTCGCGTTTCGTAAAAATCTACTGCCAATCATTAGCGGACCGGAGTTTCGCTGTGGTGACCCCTTACCGGGAAAAGCCGAAAGACAAACAACAACTTTCCCTTACCACCCTGTGTTTTTGTGGTAAAACTTTATCTGTTATTAATTTAGCTGCACAGTAATATATCCTGTTTTCTGTTATGTCATACAAATCTCTATGGGCAGTCCTAATTACTGTGTTCATTTGTTTTATCAAACTTCTAACTTTTTGGGTCTATTTCTTTCATTGATCTTAATATGTCTGTCCATCTCTATTAAATCAAGCAACTCTTCTCTTAGATAATTTTCTTCTAAAACTGAGGACACATTCTTTGTTCTCCGTTTCCTGTGGGCAGTGTATAGAAAGTTCTAAAGCAACTTCCTGTGCCACATTCTCTTCAGTTTCATCCTGTGTTATCTGTTGCTCTTTCATATGGGAACTCACTGGCCTGTCATTCCACAACATTGACTGCATCAGAGTTGTCACAGGTTCCTGTTCCTTCCCTTGTTGTGCAACTCCAACTGAATGATTGTACTGGTTTTCTATGGAAGGGTCCAAAGTATCCTCATATGGCAACTGAACAGATGTTTCTCACTCCACTGGTTTCTAACACTGCACTAGATCTACATAGGACAATGAAAACCCATCAGAAACCATAAACAACTTAAAAATAAAAAAAAAAAATATTAGATTAAGCGCTTTTATCCACTAACCCCGTGGACTTCATCAGAGTCTAAAACCATTTGCCTTGAACACTTTTTTTATGCTCGTCTATCCAGTGAAATGTGCTGTTATTCATTAATTACTATAGTCTTCTCTTAAAAAAAACAGCACATGAAATATATATGTACAACCATAAAACACAATAATAGGTCTTCCACCCATTTTAACTAACTGATTGCTAGGTAGAGTTTATTATTTTTTAACTGTGTAGAATTTTGGCATAAGTTTTTCAGGTAGTAATTTAAGGAGCCTTGCTATAAAACTACTTTGTACTGTTGCACAGTCTACTTTGTAACACATCAGCTGAGTTCTGGGAGATGAATGAGTTGAGATGAAAAGTCGTATAGATCAATGACCCAGTGTTTTGCAACTATGCATACTGTCTTTCAGGTAACTGCCTCAATAATATTCAAAACAGTAAATGATTCTGCTGGCTACTCCCAGCACTGAAAGAAACATACATGCAAGAAGTAATGCTCCTCCATATGTTGGTTTAGATTATATGAATGTCACATTCTAAAAAATATTCATGGTGTAGTCATTTTGATAGCTAATCCCAGGAAACAAAATTTCATATTCCATATTTTTTCTTAAGTTGGTTTAGGTGCTGATATGCTTGTTGCATTTATTTAATTTGATTAGTATGATAATTTTAATTTTTTCTGTTTTGTTATGCAGCTATATTCATGCAATGTTTTACTTTTGGTACTATATCTTCAAATGTACCTGTTTGGTCAAACAGTGTATGGCAGTGTGTTTCTGGTGTGTGTGTGTTTGTATATGTATATAGGGATTGTGTTTGCTTTATGGCATTCACTTTCTGCCTGTATGTAAATTGCTTAATTTTCTATTTGTGGTGTTTGTGACTTTCACTTTCATCAGGCAATTCTTTACATTTTTTGGATGTCTTTCACATTTTTGAGTTTTTAGTTTATGACTATAAAGTAGGTTTTAATTTCTGTCACAATCTTGATTCCTGTTTTGGTTTATTTTTATGCAGATGGCCTGCACAAACCTTATTCTTGTGCATGGAACATATTTGATGCATAGCTGGCTAGCAATCCGGTCATTTTTTCCTTGCCTATTTTATATTTTCTCTTTTATTTGTTGTAGCTAAAGATGATTTTTTTAAAGAAATGAAAAAAGTAGGAATGTGGAAAACTGCCCACTTTTTTTATTTGAGTAGGATGTTCTCAACAATTAACTGATGTGTTGCTGCACAGAAAAGTCCCTGAAAGGAACTGTTTGAAAAGCTGCTGTAAGAGGTTTGCTGACTTTCACCTTCACTGTTGTCAAAAGTTCCTGTTAAATTTAAGATGAAAGCACTAATAAGTGGATAACATCGATTGTGATTTGTTGCATGTATTGGTGGCTTCTCAGTACTTGGATTGTGGATATGTTTTGTGGTGTGATTGTTTTTTGTACTGAATCAGAAAAATATGTCCAGATTCATAAGTGAGTTCAGCTGCATTACTGTGTTCTAACTTCAACTAAGTGGCAAGAGGGAGAAAGACTGGTTGTCTCAGTGACGGTAGTTGATTTTTATGAGCTTCATTTCACAGGGGATGCTGTTAGAAGTTAAATGAATTTATATTTATTAGTTAACTGGGAAAGTGGGCTGCTACAGAAACCTTTTCAGCCATTTCTTGATTCATTAGGGGATGACCGTGCATGTTACATAGAACTTAAATGTGAACAGTAATGATCCAACATAGTATAAATGCAGTAAGCAATAGGACAGTGGTAAAACAAAAACTTGCTAAGTGATGAGACATTTTACATTATAATTTAAGAAATTCTTGAAAAAAATAGTAGTCCAAAACCAGTGTAAGTCTACCGAATAGGAGGTAGAGAATATAATGAGTTGATGTAAATTAGTATTTTTATTTATTAGAAGCAGGGTTGTATTTTGGTTAAAAAAAAAAAAAAAAACAGGCAAATACTATAATGTAATAAATGTAGCAAAGAAGATTTATAGTATATTCAGATAAGTAGCGCAAAAGCCAACAGCTATTACTTAGAAGATTTTGTCAAAATCATTTGTTGACTTGAGCATAAATGTAAGGAGAGCTATAATGGACAAAATAATTTATTGTCATAAAGACAGCTTAATTTTATTGAGTTATCATTATTCTGTCTACTGTAAACTAATTACTTTGTTTATGCACATTCTTTAGGTTTAAGGAAGATTTTGCTGCAAGTGTTATCCAAAGGTCTTGGCAGTCTTACCGAGACAAAAGGCTTTTCTGCCTCTTAAAGCATACTGTCCGTGCAGCAGTAAGTATCAGTCACAAAGGCATAATATTTCTGAGCAGAGCTGCTGAATTTCTTAGTGATGTCAAATGTTTATTTAACGCTGTCTGATGCAGGTTCCTCTTCTCCTCTCCAAATCTGTAGATTTTGAATTTGATAGCCTCAGATGGTATCTAAGGGAATATAGTCTGCAACTTATAATGATTTGTACAATATACAGTATACCTTTGCCTATCTTTCATGTTCAGTTTGCAGGCAGTCAAAGAAGCCTTTGCAGGTTTCCCTTTTATTTAGGGTCCTATGACAATGAATGATTGTGCAGCTGTGCCTTTGTACTCCATGGTGTTCACTTATAATTTTTATACATTTAAGAGTTAAGCATACACACCTGTTTTGGAAGAAAATATATCAAGAATATTGAAGAGAAGTTAAATATTTCAACACTGGTGATTTTATCAGGAGAACATCAGTGTGAGGGAGAGGCAATAAAACTGTATTCTATTCACCTGCACTCACATCACAGAAGCTCAGTCACAAGAGTTCAGGAATAGCAACTTATGAACACAGTCTTGTAATGCAAACACCTGATTGAGCAAACGACCAAAATCCAAACGGCCGGACATATTTACGTGAAAGTGCTCTTCACCGAAGAAGCACTTTCGCATAAGTTTGACTGTTGCCGAGACTGTACTACGGTGCTGGTAAGGGAGATTTCCCTTTTCTCCACTGTAGTGTGGTCTCTGAGGGAGAATATTGAAGTGGGGGGGTTTGAGGGGCACAGCCCCCCACATGGGGCGTGCAGGGGGGCAAAACCCCCTTGCTAAAATGTAAATGTTGCGTTTTTTTTTTCACATGCTTTAACAAAAGCGCTTTTTTAATAAAAGCGCTTTCGTTAAAGTGTGTTTGGGTTTTATGGATTTATATATATATATATATTGTGTGTGTGTGTGTGTGTGTATATGTATATATATATATATATATATATATATATATATATATAAGCAAGATACAGACAATTCCAGCTCAAGCTAGTGTGATAGGGTAATCATGATCTGTGTTAAGTTGGTTTATTTGTTTGTCTTGGTTGACTGAGAAAGTCCGACTGGGTAATTCCCATTTTCAACAGAGGCCCAGGGAGAAAAGCTCCATTTGCTTACATTTCATTATACTAAGTTCCAGTCAAACACAGAGCAGTTAAATTTCTATTTACATTTAGACAGAAACAGTAGTTACATGTATACATATGCATTCTAAGATTTTACAGAGGTGGAAGTTACTAAAGAGAAAGCACACATGCAACTTAGTAGATTGTACAGGCAGCAGTTATGTATAAAAATTGTCTTGTCTTTCAAGTAAGAAGTTGAATGTTTAAGGAGAGTGTTTGGTTACTATCAGTTGACTGTAAGCTAATACGTGATTTATCTTGTAATAGTTTAGTGTATTTCTAGAACCCACAGTAAATCATTTTAATCACCTTTTATGTAACCCTGTATGAAAAAAGGAAAAAAAAAATAGCAAACAGATGTATTATCCAAACAAATATGCATAAGTAATTTAGCAGCATAATCTGCAAATTAGTAAAGAAGTTATTTTAGTGAATTCAGAGCAAGAACATGCTACCTCCAAATACAGACACCACATTTTAAATGATAATCTAAAATATTTGGGTATATAATGTCTCATCCATTCTTGAGCAATGTGAATTTGTAACTCATTTTAAGTGGTTGGTTTGAGCTAGCATTTTTTTTTTTTTTTTTTTTTTAAGTAGGTTGACTTCCTGATAACTACAATAGCTCTCAACCTTCCATCTCCAAAATAAGGAACACTCGCCTTCATAATGTGGAACAAATGGGCAAAATGTGGAACACATACTAATGGCTTACTAACAACTTCATCTAGGAAGGTCATAGGATGGTTAAAATATATATTTTTACTTATAAAGAAGACCCTTTAATGAATTAATGTGATTAATTTCTACTAACCATGGATTCCACTTAAAAAAAAATCCCTAACTGAATGTGGAACTTTGAGGAACATGAACTTTTTAAAACCCCAAATGAGGTACATTCCTCATAATGAGGTACACTTGAGAGGTATGGATTGCTAGCCGAGCAGTCTTCAGGAAGCATAATTCAATTCTACAGCTGACTGAAGATGATAGAGTCCTTCACAGAGATCATGTCAAGCAAATCTTTCTGGATATTTTTATGGTATTTTTCTCTCTCAGTAGATGAATACTACTTACACACTGGAATATTTTGAAAATAAATCTGTCTTCTAGTTCATAGCAGAGCTTTTATGGGTAGCAGCTGTCTTATCTTAGCAGGGCTGTATGCACAGACTGAAGTCAGACTTACTTTCTGACATACTTCAGTATTTTAAATAGACTGTTCTTGGCAATAAAAAAGATCTTCTGGTAGATCTGTAGCCTAAAAGGAGTTTAAAATGATTTTACCACTTTTTTGAAAGCTGACCGTTTTCACAGTATTCAAAGGACAGGAGCCACTTTAAAATGTAGGAATACATTTTGTACTTTTTCATCCACTTATACAGGACTACATGCTTATGTTCAGGTCAATGCCAGTTTGTATATATTTGCCTTAAATCATTTTGTCATACTTTTATTCATTTGAGACAGTCTTCTACTCTGTTTCTCCTTTTTCCCTATTTTCAGCTCTTACTGATGGTACACACACAAATGCCTCCTGCCTACTTTATTTTGCACCACCTTTTCCATTCACTCTACCTCTACTATCTTGCTGTTTGTTCTTTCCCTAATATTTTCCATTCTACTTTCCCTCCATTCTCTTTTCTTGAATCCACTTACTTTAACTGCTCTAGAAATGGACTCTTCTCTCCTTACCTAATCTAAACTCCAGTCTATGTGGTTATTACCTGAAAACTTCTCTACTACTACCCCTATTTATCTATACTACATTGCAACTATACCTATTGGGCTTTGATACAGCTATGAAACTGTTTATGAATGATTTTTTTAAAAAATGATCTATCCTGAATCTATTTTGCATATGTAATTGTAACTACTTAGTGCAGTTTATTGTAAATCTATAACATTAACTCTCCCTTGCTACTATTTGCTCATAAGCTTACTTTGTATCATGATGTTATCCTAGTAAGAATATTATTGCAACTTTTTTCTCTCGTGTACTTTATCTGGTTTCATATTGATATATGGAACTTTTCTGCCTGAGCCTCCACTGAAAGGGGGCTGCTTTGGTAACCCAGTTGGGTTATCCTAGTAAACAAATATTAATAAAGAAAATAATAAATAGTTTAAAATGTGGAATATGGCATGTAACTGGTAGATTTCTGTGTATTGTTGTATGTTTTACTATGATAGAATGTAGAGATTATTTTTTGTCAGTAGTCTTGTCTTCCTTAAAGATTCTCCAGTGTGGCAACCACCTTAAATGTACATAGGCACGAGATCAGGTTTTCAAAAGACTAAGTTAAATAAGAGCAACATTCTAATGAGTTAATCTGAGGTAACAAGTTTGAATTGCCTTAACATTTGCATAATGAGAAAAACAATGATTTAATGCTGTATCTACATATATAACCTTCATTTTCTGACATGGATGATCAAAGTTTGTAAATATGTATTTTAAAATAAACCCTAACCCAAAATTATTGTCTCGTTTTAACACTCTGTTATCAGAAAAATCCCCCACAATTTTAATCCAGAAAATTGTTGAAATGTGACTTGTAATAACTCTAAAGACTTTGAAGGGTATGAGGAAGATGCCTTTCTATTGGTCTTAAATTTGGTGGCTTCCTCCAGTCTATCTGACCATTTATTCTTGGTGCTTTTTCTCCACATTGCATGTTGATCGTCCACCCTCCTGTTACATGACTAGCCCATTTATTCCATATGGATGACAGCCAGTCATGGGAGGCAGTCATTCAAATTGACATAAAGTTCCACATTATCTAGGGTTACCACCTGTCTCACTTTGTGAGGGACAGTCCCTCTTTGGGCAGTTGTGCCCTGCAAAAAAAATTGTAAAAATGGCAAATGTCCTGAGATTTTTAGGACAAAATTATTTCCTATATTTTATGTAATAGTTGCATAAAACAATTGCTCTGTATCTGAAACCCCAAAATGTTATAAGAAACAGAATAAGCAACTAAAATGCTACAAGAATAAGCTTTTATTTAGGCAAAAAAGTGAAGTTCTGTCCTTTGTACTGGCCATGGGTATGTTTCAGCCTGCAAAATCTTGACGTTTGTACTAAAAATGTCTCACTTTGGGCATTTGAAAAGGTGGCAACCCTAACATTATCCATGTAACAGCCTGATGTGTGTTTCACACAATGCTTATCCAGTGACTGAAATACACTTGCATACATGAATAAAATTAAAGCTACTTTGTACTAATGCACTGCTTGATGAGCACACATGTATGAAACCTTTCTGCTGCATGCTGCAGCACTTGCTTCTGCCTGGTGCCAGTGATGCAGCATGAACTTCCTACTTTCACTCATGATGGATGAATTAGCATTGGTCAGTCAGTTCCATCTTGATTCTCCAGCATCCAGGTTACTAGATGATCCCAGGTCGTCTTGGTAGTAAGGGCTTTATCCTTTTTTCCCATAGAACTTGTATATTTAAGCATACTGAGATGAAATTCACTAGGAAGATTCAGAGGTTTTTATAAGATGATGATTTGTGCCATCTTGCAGTCCCTAAGTTTTACCATATCCACCCCTTTTCAAGAATCTGCAAGCATTTCATGAGACAGTACTCAGTACTTAAGAAACCGAATGGTATGCATAGTGTGTTTAAATATTCAGAATGATTTTGTAATTTGTCTCAGGATTTTAAACTCTGTTTTGAGTGCTGTCCTCTGATCATTTCAAAGTAGCTATAGTAAAAACTATTTCTAGACCTTTCCCTTAATTTCTGATAAGGATTTAAAAGTTACTATACCTATAATAAGACAGTGTGTGGCAGTTAGAACCTCACATACATTTATATGTATGGTTAACTGTCAGTTATGTTCTTGCTCAACTCATTTTAGTGGTCGGTAAATCTAACTTTGGTATGCTGATTTAACAAGGCAATCATTCTAAAATAGTGCAGCTGTTATGTCTCTTCTCATCTATTACCTTGCTGTTTAATTTTTGTTTGTATGCTTTTACTAATGTGGTGATAAGAAAGCATAACTAGCTTAAAGGCAACCTTATTCAGGCAATATGGTTTCCAAGGCTAGAGGTTTGCCAGTATCTGCTGATTTACTTTTTGGCTTAAGCATCTGTCTTATTCATGAGTTAGAAACCAAGGGAAAAACCGTGGAGAATTTTTCTAAATATCAGAAGGAAATTTTTTAATCAACATGCATCATTTACAGTTATATAGAATGCAATCTTATAGCAAGAGTTGTGCATCTGCATTTAGTAAAGGGGTGCCAAGTTAAGATGTCAAAAGTTCCTTCAGGGCACCTCTCCTCTTCGTCAAACAAATGCATCACTTCTGAATTAGTCTTTCAAACTATCTGATATTTTGCAGCAAAGACCCCACCCCCACCTTCTCATTTACCTCTCCCTCCAAAACTCTTGCTGTTGGGTGGCAGAATTTAAAAATAGTTAGATAACTGGACAAACATCTTAAATGATCAGATTTTAAAGGGAACCCTGAAGATGGGATATAAGATAGAGCCTTTGTTAATATTCCTATTTCTGAGTCCATACCCACAGTATCCAAGCCTCTTCTGTTCAGAACAAAGCCCCTTCTGAGAAAATAAATGATGTGGAAAAAGGAGAGTAAAGAGTGGACCATCTGTTTACATGTACACAGGGTACTATTCCAGGATCATCTTCAGAAAGAATCACTGTAACAGTAAATAACATTTGCATTACTCCACCTTACGTTGATTCTCCTGCCAGCCTGAACTTGCAAGAGTAGTGGTATCGTACCAGTACCTTCTCTGCATACACTAATGAAGGCTTTGCCAGTGTTCACTGATATAGGTACAGGTGTGGCTTCTTATATGCCATGCTAATGCATGCTTTCTGCTTGCTTATCAAATGACATATCTTCTTGCCTGTATGATCTGTTTCATTAGCTAACTAATTTTATTTGTGTTTTGCAAAGACTTTGCTATATCAAAGTTCATAAACAAATGTGATTGTGGCAGACTTAGAGCCACTGACACACTTTTTGATTCAGAATGCTTGTTCTGTTTTGGGCCTGATCATTACTATGACTAAGAACACTATGTATTTTGCTGACTTGCTAAATATTTTAAAGACAAAATGTGCTGTTACTACTTATTATAAACTGGAGCCTGATATCTTTGAAGTAGTAGTCCAAAAATTATTTTTCAGAACTAGGTGTTACAAACCATTAAGAACTATATTGACCTGAGCAGAGATGTAGCTAGATCTAGTGCCCTAGGCATCTTCCCAAGACTGGTGCCCCCTCAACTCTCCACCTCCCAAAAAATGTTTTCCTGAAGTTGAGGAGAAAAAAAGACTTTTAAAAACAAAACCTAACTCTACTCTAAACTGCAACTGCGGCAATCCTCTTGCTACAGTTACTAACACTCTGAACTTTTAAATACAAGTGCTAGTGCAGTACGACCATTCATTTAAGATGCAACAGTATCACCCAAGGGTTCTTAAGTAAATGCTAGTACTACAGTTATACCCCATCAGCTGCTGCCAACTGAGGCCCCTAACAGCTTGTGTCCTTTTGTCAAGTCATGGCTATGGCTCTGCAATCTTCGGTGGAAATCAATGCTTCACTGTAAAAGTATGGCTAAAGACTTCAAGTGAGATAATAAAAAAGCCAGTCTCCAAGAGAAAATTTTCCAGAAAACATGGTCACCAAATTGGTCAACTAATGTACTTCTTAAAAATTCTGAGACCATGATATGTTTTTATATGTAAAGGACTTTATGCCATTTTCTACCAACATGAGTGTTAACTTTGAAAGGTCTAAGTCATTTATCAGCCCAGTCTTATCTAACATGCAAGTTGATCTGCCGTTGTCATTTTCATTCATTCCTCAACTGTTGGGTCTTGGATCCAACTCTGACACTTCTTCCAGATCCTTGGATCTAAACTCTGAAGCTTTTCCCTTTACCCATAATGCCCGCCAACCCAACATACCACACATCTCATTTGCTGCCATATCGCTACAGATATGGATCCTCTCATTCACGAGCTAGTGGTGTTTTTTTTCTAAGTTTAAACAGTGAGTTCCTTAAAAATCTTCTCCTTAAATAGACTATTTACTGGGGGGGGTTTCTCTTACCTTCTTCCATTTTTCCAGTATTTTTTTTCTGCTAGTTTCCCTTTGTGATTTTTACCAAGAACTTGGTATTCCTGTCTGGCACCATTGCTGGTACTTTGCATTTCTTCTCTCTATCCTATTCCTATGCCTTTTAGAGTATTCTTGCCTACCATTGTTGGTAATCTTTCCTAAAAAAATAAGTATTAGAATCTTCTTAGCTTTATAGTATTTTGTTTTTCTTTTGGGCCTTTCCTTTCTTTAGGTATGCCAGGATGGCTGATACGCCAACTGGCTTCAAGAAGTGCATCACCTGTGGGCACAAAATACCCACAGGGAATGAGACTACTGCTTGAGCGCTGCCCATTTAGGTGCAGATTGCAACATTTGTGCCAGCTTCAACTCGGCACTCACAGACAGATGAAATAAACTTGTTTTGAAGTGTCTTTTTCCTTTCCCCTTTTTCCTGTATTTAGGCTGACAAAGGGAACCCCAACTCTGCTCCCAAGGACAAAGACTCTAGAAAGAGATCTCCAGATCCTATGACGTCTTCAGCGCCCTCCTAAGAGGCACCTCCAAACGTGTTAAAGTTGAATCCAACCACTTCAGATCCCTCTGTTCCAAAATCAGAATTGCCTTGGATCCAGACACCTCTTACTTTACTGAATCCAATAACTTCTTGACTCCGCTCTCCCTTTTTGTCGAAGTCTTCTCACAACCACTTTAAGCTCCTGTCTCAGGTCTTTCAGAAGTTTGTCCAAGGCTGAAGTGGATAGGATGATGAGGAAATTCCTCATGACTCTCATCCAGATGGGGATAATTCCAGCTTCATCTCTCATCAGATCCATGAACGTGCCTGTGTCTATTCCCCCTTTTCTCCTTCTCCAATCTGACCTGCTGTCTTGGAGCCCTCAGATCCGAGATCCATTGGAGTGTCTTTGGATCTGAAGATGTTTTTTTTTCGACTCTGTTCACTTCCCTAAACTGTTTGGTTCCAAGTCTTATGGAGCTAGAGGATTCTTGGAGCCAAAGAGTCAGCACCAGATCCTGGGGACCAGAGTTAATTTCAAAGATATTGGAGCCATCCCTGCTCCTCTGAGATTTGGCTATGGGTAGCTCAAGTCTGACTTTATCCTCAGGTGAAGTCCTTACAGGGTCTCACGGGTTAGCAGTGGAGGAAATGTCAGCTCTGCTACCTCTGGCTTCAGTCTCACCTAAGCTTTCTGCCTTTGAGATTGCAGAGTGTTTTCTCTCTACCCAGAGAAAGGACATCCCTACCCCCTTTGGATCAGATCACTCTTCCTCCTCCTTTAGGTCTTTGCTCTGAGCCTCATTCTTCCATTCCACTGAGGCAGCCAGTCAGTCCAAGTCTCCAGTCAGTCCCTCAGGATACCCCTAACACTTCTGATATCTCAGCAGACCATTCTGCTGATGAGGTTCCTTGGAAGAGAAGATGTAAAAGGAGACACTTAGATTCTTCTCAGGAATTTAATCTGTCACAGAGGACACTGATTTCAGTGAAGGGAAGGGTCCCCCAGATCTCCACCTGAAGACATCTCCTTTGGAGACATTGAACTCTTAAAACAAAAAGGTGGTGATCTTCCAGCACCCCTTCCCAAGAGGAGTTAGTGTTCCTGAAGGCTTTCAGGTATGGCCTGGCTGCCTCTTGGTTGACACCTCCTGGCTGATGAACTTTTAGACCTCATTTCTTGCCAGGCATGGAAGGAACCATATACTGTGGAACCCATCCCTTAGCAACCAGATACATTTTTGCTCCCCTGAAGGACAGGACACATGGGATCAATGAGGTCTCAGTTGATGCCATGGTTGTGGCAGCAGCCATGGAAAAAGAGCTTGCAGAGCTGTCCTGTCCATCCCTCTAACTGGAGTCTATGGTCTTGAACAGATTCAGTAAGTGAGTTTATGCTAAGGTGGCCTTTTGCTCTGTGGAGGTTGAATTACTTGGCACACTTCACAAGACTGCAGAAGGATTTGACTAAAGAACTCTTCAAATCTTTTTCTCGGTCCATGTCTGCGGAGGGCCAAAATAGTCTCCTCACAACTGGCCACCCTTCAATCTACAACTAACGCATCCATAAGGCTGATTTCCTATGCAATGGAAGGTACCTCATGGTTGGTGGGTTCATGCATAGCTATTATACCTATGCAACTTTGTGGAGCCCTTCAAATCTTCATTCATCAGTGCTCTGTTTGGCTCTTCCTTATTTGGCCCTAAAGTAAAAGACATACTCTCCAGATGTGAGCAAGAAGGAAAGACCTTGTTTGCCATAGGGATTTGTTTTTCGACCTGTCAAGACCTTTTTCCCAGAATCCGTGAGGCGGTAGAAAAATATGGTTCAACAAATCCTATAATCCTTTCCAAGACTCACGAGGAGATAGTTCTTCCAGAGGCAGAGGGAGGGAACTGTAATGGAAGATGCCCTCCACAGCCAACCCTGCAGCAGAGGTGGCCCACAGAACCAGGTTTTCTGAGACTCCTTCTCAAATAAACCCTACCAGTACTCCTGAAATGTGGCCTGATCGTTGCCCTCCGGAGGCAGTTAGGGGACATTTTTCTCTGCACCAAAGAGCCTGGGTATCCATAAAAAATTCCTGGCTGCAGTTATATTCAGAGGTTACATCATACCATTTTTCCAAATTCCCCCTATAAGAATGAAAAGAAGACCTAATGTTCCACCCAACCAGAGGGAAGCAGCAACCTTGGAAATAGAAAAGCTGCAAGAAAGAGTCCTCCAGATGCTCTCCCTGAACAAGTAGGATCCGGGACCTGCTCAAGATTCTTAGTGCCAAGAAACTGAGTAAAAAGCATATGAATGAACGAGATAGAGTACAAGAAGAGCAGAAAACGATAGATAGTAATAAATCAGTAGAGGTTGGAGAAGTAAAAAATAAAAAAGCATTATGTAATGGTAGAAACAAATGATAAAGAAGAAATTAGTTGGAGAGTGGCTAAGGGAAGGAAAAATTCTATTGGAAAAAGGGCAAAAGATGGGAAGCAAAAATTTGAAGGTTTAGGTATGAAAGAAAATAAAAAGGTAATGGGTAAAGGGGAAAATAAGTAAAAATCAATAAAAGAAAAGCTGAGAATCTTAGCAGTAAATGTGAACAGTATAAAGAATACACAAAAGTGTATGTGTTTTAGAATGGTGAGTAGCACTTGATGGTGGATATTATACTTGAAGATACACGATTTTTAACAGAAAAGGAAAGGTTACAAGTAGAAAAGTTATGGGAATGTGAGATTATTTGAAATATAGGGAAAGAAACATGCTTAGGTATTATGTAAAAGTTCAACAGGAATCTTGGATTTCTCATTGATAATATTGGGTAGAGTAACAGTTGTAGATGTGACATGATAAAAGCAGGCTTATAGAATTATTGCATTTTATGCATATATTATAAAGAAAGAATCCCCCTGTGTAAGTATGAATGAGGGATTTTAATTGTGACCTGAGAAAACAGAAAAAAAAAACAAGTCAACAAGGAATAATGAATGTAATAAAAGAATATATAGAATACATTTAAATAAAATAAGCTAGAGAACAAAAATGGGAAGTTAAAAAGATAAAACAGGACAATGAATATCTAGACAAAGAAATAGCATTGGAAGAGGTGAATGTGTTAAAATAGTAAATGTGGAATCAGCAATGGATTCTGGATGGGATAGAATATTTTATGTATGAAGACATGTTGAATGGTAAAACTAAATATTTGTTGGAGCTATACAATTATATGGAAAAAAGGGGGAGGAGGACATAAATTGGATGCTGA
The DNA here is from genome assembly GCF_019279795.1 of Protopterus annectens. NCBI lineage: Eukaryota > Metazoa > Chordata > Ceratodontiformes > Protopteridae > Protopterus > Protopterus annectens. Next base: position 315,151,171 of record NC_056735.1, read on the forward strand.
TAATTTGGTTTCTGTGAAAATAATAGAAAAGGTATTATAGATAAAGTAAAATTAGAAAAGATATTTAGGAAAAGAGGAAAGGGAAGTCAAACATTCTTAATGATAATAAGAAAAATTGTAAACAATATAACAAACAGGAAAACTGAAGTGTTTGACAGGATACAACATGAAATTTTATGGGGCATAATGAACAAAGGTAAGTGAGAAAATAAAAGTATTTGTTTCAGCGTATGAAATTAATAAAGTAAAAGTTGTAGTGAAATAGTTTGTCAAGAAATAGATATAAGGAGTGGTATAAGACAGGGATGTCCAGCAAGTAGTAATCTGAAGTTGTTAATCTTCTTCCAATTTATCACTGATGGGTTGGCCTTTATACCAAGCTTGCGTGCACCAAAAACTCTCGAGCTAAGCTGCTACCCACAATGCCCTTCACTCAGTTACCTCAGATCTCAGCCATATAGCAGCGTTTCACTGAGCTCTCCAGCTGATATATTTTTCAAATTTTTATAAGTATTTGTGAGTTCTTTCTTGTCAGATTATTATTTTCCTCTAATTATTCACTCAGCTGTACCCATAAGTATCTCTTTTCTCGTACCATTGTTGGTATTTGCCCTCTGTACCCATGTGGTATTTCCAATATCATTGTTGGTATTTCCCTCTCTCTCTAACTTTCCTTTCTAGTTTAGCGGTGTGTGTATTTTTCTTTTGTTATGTCTGAAAAGAAAGGGACTACAGATTTTAAACACTGCTCTTCTTGCAGTGGTAAACTACCTAATAGCGATCTGCAGGAGGAATGTGTGTATTGTTTGGGGGTTCCGCACTTATCAGTGAAACCTCCCTATGACATTTGCGCCACTTTGTCAGCAGACGCTGAATGAATAAGTTAATCCTCAAGGGCCTGCTTCCTTCTCCTTTTTCGGAGACCATTTCTGCATTGGAGGTCTCAACCCCTCCTTCTGTGGACAAAAAACGTCCTCGTTCTGTCCCCTCTTCACTGGCCAGTGATAGGGGCAAGCCTCCTGAGCACAAGGCCGCCGCCTCAGTTCCGACCACCTCGGCTCCGAGTTTGGCTCCAGTGGTACATACAGAAGCTGCTATGATCACCTCATCGGCACCGGTCCTGGCACTGACTACTACGGCTCCCGCTGCAACTTCGTTTCCGACCAGTTTGCCTGTCTCTACCTTGGCACCGACATCCCTCATCTCCGCTCCGAAGTTGGTTCTGACAACATCTTCGAAGCTGCTATTTACCTCCGCTCCAACTGTGACTTTGGCTCCTTGCCTGTTCCCGGCTCCGATTATTCCCCCTGCTGCCAGTTTCTAAACTGGAATCCTCTGTGCCATTTTTCAATACATCATGGACCCAGTACTCCCAGTCTGTGGACCCATTTGCCGGACAAGCTTTCAGCCCCTTTTTGGACTGGCCTGATTTCCCCCTCAGGGGCATCGGTAAGGTCCACCAGGAGCCTTTCTGAAGTGGATGTGATGTGCCTCTTTGATCAGCTGCTAACCACCAGGGGACTTACAAATTTTCCTAAACCTCATCCCACTCCGGGTTTTGGGTCCATTGCCCCGGCGAACCCCACGTATTTTCATCCCTTGGACCCTTCTGTTCCAAGGCTCCTATTTCCAATGTCTGAGAGGACCCCTTGCCTCGGTGCCAACAACAACTGTGTCTGAGGTGCCGAGGCACCTTTGTGTGTCGGTTCCTGTCGGAACCCACCCTTCCTCAATCTCATGCTTGGTGGATGGAACCCACGGTTCCAGTTGTGTCACCAGTTCCATCTTCGGGTCTGAGGTGACTCCTGCCCTGGTTTTGCTTGAGGCTCCATCCCCAGGTGCAGACCGTGTGGAGCGGGGTGTGACCTCGGTTCCAAAATTGTCTTCTTCGGGTCCGGGCTCCCATTCCTCTTAGGTGGGCCAGCTTTCCGGGTGATGGAGAGGGTACTTGCTTCAAGCAATCCTCCTGCATCGGACATACCACCCGTTCCCTCTGAGCTGCAGCTGTCAAAGGCCACCCCCCCAGGACTTTGAGAGCGCAAGATCCAGGAGACTCCTGTACAGGGTATTTCCCTTTCTGAGTCTTCTTCGGATGCTCCCACCGAAGAACCCCCTCGGAAATGGGTGTGTAAGAGGAAACACGTGGACTCCCCAGAGGAGTCACTCACAGAAGATATGGACTACGATGATGGGGAAGGGTCCCCAAGGTCACCCCCTGACGTCTTATTTGGAGACATCCTGGAAATTTGAAGCAGAGGGGTGACTGGAAACCCACCAATCCTTCCTCTGAGGAATCCGTATTCCTGCAGGCCTTCCACTGTTGGCTCTCTACTTCTTGGTTGACCCGCCCCTCCCGCCAATGAGTTAGTCAGGCTCATCGTGCAGCGGGCATGGAAGAATCCAGACACCATTGAGGCCATTCCCAGGAGATCAGACAAGATACTCTCCCCTCCAGAGGATCAACCCCATTGGTCTAGAGGTTTGCCAGTAGATGCTATGGTGGTGGCAGCAGCCATGATAAAAGACCTTGCGGATGAAAGTCATGCTGTCCACCGCCCAGCAGTGAGTCCCAGGAGGTGGACAGATTAGGGAAGCGAGTGTTTACTTCAGCGACCTTTGCTGTCAGGTCTATGAACTTTTTGGCACATTTTAAGAGGCTCCAGAGAGATCTCATATCCGAGCTCTCTGGAACCCTCGTGGGTCAAGTTTCGGACAGGGCACATGATAAAGTTGCTTCCCAATTTGCCACCCTAGAGTCAATTTCCAACTCCTCCATGAGGTTGCTGTCCCATGCAACCAAAGGGGCAGCTTTAGCTGCGGGTGCAGGCGTAGTTTTGAGACGCATTTGTGACCTTGCGGACTCCTTCAAGTCTTCCTTTTTAAATGCCCCTATCAAACCATCAGCTCTGTTCAGTTCTAAGGTCAAGGACACATTAGCCAGGTGTGAGCAGGATGGGAAAACCTTGTCTGCCGTGGGTCTACATTTTTCCAAACCTCAAGCGCTCCTCCAGGAACCAGAGTGGAAAGATGAGGCACAAAGTCTCAAGGTCCTTTCCGTGAGGCACGTGGTGAGGGCTCCCCCAGAGGCAGATGGGGTTCCAATAATGGAAGACACTCCTTTCAGGGCAGAGGGGGTCCCCAAAATCAGGACTCCAGAGATTCTTTCTTAGGAAGACTGTATCAGCGCTCCTGAAGCGCTGCCCGATTGCTTTCCTCTGGAAGCAGTCTGGGCTCGTTTCTCTCTGCACCAAGCTGCCTGGCTCTCTATTACAAACGATCAGTGGGTGCAGAGAATAATTTCCAGAGGCTATCACATTCCCCTAATCTCTTACCCAAGACCTCCGAAATCCCTTCCCGATGTTCCACCCAGTCAAAGGGAGGAGGCAGCTTTCGAAATAAGAAAGCTACATCAAAAATGAGTCATCCAACAGGTCTCCCCCAGACCAGTGTGGATTGCCCCATTCTGGCCTCGTCAAGTGTGGTTTCCCTTCCTCCGACCTCACCTGTTACAACCTCCTTGGATCCTGGGCACTCGTCAGGACCTCATATCTCACCCACAAGGGCTAACTCCACCGAATCTATCCACTCTTAAGCTGACAGCTTGGCTTGTTCACTTCCGTTAGTTGCCAGGCAGGAAATCTTCTCCTCATCTGTCCGTAATATTGTCCTGGCCTCCCATAAACCAGCCACCAAAAAACTTTACTGGGACAAATGGAAAAGATTCTCTATCTGGTCACATAATCGGATGCTAAATCTGTTTTCAACTCCTGTAGCTACTATTGTTCATTACCTCTCTGAGTTGTTTGACTATGGTGCATCAGCTTCCGCCATTCGAGTCCATTTAACAGCTATTTCCAACTTCCATAATGGGTCAGATGGAGTCCCGCTTATTTCCACCTGACTTTGCAAGACGTTCCTCAAGGGAATTTTCCATAGCAGACCTCCTATCAGGCAACCAGTGGAGGCATGGAATCTCTCCCGGGTTCTCCAGTGTCTGTCTCTACCCCCTTTTGAACCTGCTGCGACATGTGATCTAAAATTCCTGTTATGGTAATCTTTGTTTTTGGTGGCGGTCACTTCAGCCAGACAAATATCTCAATTGCAAGCCTTATGCCTCCAGTCCCTTTCTGACCTTCCATAAGGACAGAGTATCACTTCATACTAATCCATCCTTTCTTACCAAGGTGGTTTCCGACTTTTCTATTAACCAGTCCATTGAACTCCCTGTATTCTTTTCAAATTATTCAAACAAGGGAGAATACTGTCTGCATTCATTGGATGTTCATAGACCTGGATAGAACTAAGTCTTTTTGCAAGTCGGACCAACTTTTCATTTCCTTTTCTGGTCCTAGAATAGGGTGTGCAGTATCTAAAGTTACTTTGTAAAAATGGCCCAGGGATTTCATTACCTTCTCATATTCGCTTACGAATGAATCTAAGCCTGCTCAAATCAAAGCTCACTCAACTAGGGCTATCGCAGCATCTGTTGCCTTCCACTCTAGAGCCTCCATGGATGACATCTGTGCAGCAGCCATTTGGGCTAAACCCCAGACCTTCATCAAGCATTACAAATTGGATCTGATCTCCAGGGGAAGAGCGGCCTTTGGCTCAATGATTCTCAGGAATGTTCTTCCATAAGGGCCACCCAGGTTCTCCAAGTAGCTTGGGATTCTGTCCCATCAGTGATGAATAGGAAGAAGATTAACAACTTCAGATAAAGAAGTTATGTCTTACCATAACGTTCCATCTGAGTTGTTGAGCTTCTTCCAGTCATAACACTCCCACCGGCCCCCACCAAAGGCTCCTGGCAGATCTTCTGGGTCTTGTGGTGTTCAGAGTTTCTGCGCAGAGATGGCCTCTGACTTTCTATTTCTTCTGTATGTTGCATGCAAACTCGATCTGAGATAACTGAGTGAAGGGCATTGTGGGTAGCAGCTTAGCTCGAGAGTTTTTGGTGCACGCAAGCTTGGTAAAAGGCCAACTCTGTTCCGAGGGCTCAGAACCAAACCCATCAGTGGTGACTGGAAGATCATCAACACCTCAGATGGAATGTTATGGTAAGACATAACTTTTTTTTATTTGCATTAATTATGAATGCAGTTGCTGGTAAGATAAACACACCATTAAGCGGCATATAGGACTATAGTAAGTACCAATTATGTTCTCTTATGTGAATGATATTGTCTTAATGACAAAAGAATAAAGAATGGATGGGAGTGGCTATTAGGCATCTTAATATTTTAAGGTTTTAGGTAAGAGTATAAATAGGGATAAAAGTAAAGGTCTACGAATAACAGGAAAAAATAGGAAATATTCAGTATACTAGGGAAGAAACAAATATTTGGTATAAAATTTGGTAAAGAGACAATGCAGCAAATGGATAATATAATACAAAATTAAGGAATATATATTTAATTTGGAGAACATACAAGCTGTCATATAGAAACAATACATACATAGTTAAGAATGGATACATTTTAAGTATGTATGAAGACCCTGTGGAACATAAAGATACTAAATGGATAGAAGTAAAAGAAAGAATAAAGCGTTTAAAGGTACAGGATATGAAATGGGATGAAGTAACAACCAGAGAGATTGAAACAAAGTTAAGAAAAGCCTCTAACTGGAAACTCCCAGGCCCATGCAGTACCTTAGATCTGGTTAAAGGTATTAACATCTTTGCATGAAGATTTATCCATGAGTAAGAATTATTTATACGCACAACCTGAACAGACACCAACCTGGCTAACAGGAAAAACAATGCTTTTACTTAACCTGCAAGCTACCCTAAAAATTATAGACCAATAACTTGCCTTCCGATGATGTATTAACTATACACTGGAATTGATGCAGAGTTTATAGCAATTTAGAAGAAAACTTAATTATGGCAATAGAACAAAAGGGCAATAAAAGAAAGTCATACAGAACAAAGGATCTTAGGTTCATAGGTAGGTACTAGGCTATTGGCCCAAGGGCCTACGTAAGCCTAGCCAGCAAGCTTCCATAGCTTACTCCACCCAAGAGAGTTATTTTCCTGTGCCACTGTCCAGCAGAGACACAGAAGTGATCCCTGGGGTGTATTTCCTATTTCCCATCCACTCATCAAGATTTTTCTTGAAGAGTGCTAATGAAGAACTTTGCTTGACATAGATGGGTAGCTTGTTCCAGAGTATAGGAAGTCTCTGGGACAGGAATCTATCCCTCCAGCTTGTCCTGTTTATTGTGGTGACAAGGTTTAGGTCCCTAGAGCATGTAGCTCGGAGGGATTGGGATTTCTTTAGGTGTAGCATGTCCAACAGCTCTGGGTTTGACATAGCTATATGTTGGGCAGAGATCACCTCGGAGTAGGCGATATGCTACGGAGTAAAGCTGGAGTTTTTTGAGGTGGTCAGTGTAGGGCATTTGTTTGAGGCCAGTAATCCTCTTTGTGAGGTACTTCTGTGGCCTTTCCAGCTGCTGCAGATGTCTTAGGTTCATAGGTTCATACTAGGCTGTCTGCCTTGAGGCAATTATAAGCCTAGCCCGATTCTGTATGGCTTACGCCACCCCTTGATTTGAGTATACTTTGCCCTTTAAGGTTTAGTTTACTGTGCCTCTGTCTAATAGTGACACGGGAGTAATCCCTGGGACAAACCTACGATCCCCCATCCACCTATCGAGATTCTTCTTGAAGAGATTCAGTGAGGTGCTCTGCCTCACATGAACTGGAATTCTATTCCAGAGCGAAGGGAGCCTCTGGGTTATGAACCTGTCCCTCCAGCAAGTTCTATTTATTTCTGTGCTGAGGTTCAAGTCCCTCAAGCATGTGGCTCTAAGGGATTTAGATTTACTGAGGTGGAGCATGTCCATTAATTCTGGATTTGACATAGCTTTGTATGTCAGGCATAGATCGCCTCAAAGTAGGCGGTATGCAATTGAGTAGAGCTGGAGTTTTTTTAACCGAGCAGCATATGGCATCTGTTTGAGACCCTTGATCCTCTTGGCGAGATACTTTTGGGGTCTTTCTAATTGCTGCAGGTGTCGGGTAAGGTACATCCCAAAAGGGGCATTGTATTCTATGATGGGCCTGATGAGGGATGAATAAATGGGCACGATTACCTCTCTTGATCTAGATGTGAAACCCTTCGTGATGAGGTGGGCTATGTAGAAGGTCTTTCTAACCACTTTGGCAATGTGGTTTTCAAAGGAGAGATTGCTATCAACTTGGGTCCCCAGGTCCCGAATAACTTTCTCTGTACTTAATGGGTTTCCGCCTATGTGGTAATTTGTGGGCACATTGTTTTTGCCAAAGGGTATGACTATACATTTTTTGGCATTTAGCTTTAGACCATGGCGCTGGCACCAGTTATCTGTCTCTGTGAGACCTTTTTGAAGGATGTTTGTGTCAGCTGGAGAGTTGATTATGGCGCCCAATTTGCAGTCGTCTGCGAACTTGGTGAGCCATAGTCCTCCCACGTTTGCCTGTACATCAGAAAAGTATATACTGAACAAGAGTGGTCCCAGGACAGAACCCTGTGGGACGCCACTTGTGACTGGTTTCGAGTCTGACATGGCTCCAGCAACTCTCACTCTGTGGGTTCTGTCTTTGAGCCAGTTTGCGACCCATCTTGTGACATAGGGGTTTATATTTAAGCTGGATAGCTTATCTATGATGCCCGAGTGGGGTATTGTGTCAAATGCCTTTTCAAGGTCCAGATAGGCTGTGTGGACTACCTTCCCTTCATCTATGGCTTTGGTGACTGTTTCGAAGAAGTCAACCAGGTTCAAAAGGCAGGATCTGCCCTTGACAAAGCCGAACTGGGTAGGTGTCTGTAGGTCCCCAATGTCTTTGTTTATGAGCTCCATGATGATCCTCTCCATAGCCTTGCAGACTAAGCTAGTCAGGCTTATGGGGCGATAGTTTCCAGGGTCCTTAGAGGCTCCACGTTTGTGGAGTGGGACCACTGTTGCTGTACGCCATTCTGTGGGCACATATCCTGTAGTGAGGCTGAGATTGTATAGCTGTTTTATTTGAGGGATTAGTTCCTCTTGGAGTTCATGTAGGACGCAACCTGGGACGCCATCTGGTCCCATGGAAGCAGTGTTTTTTTGCTTTGGAGAGGGCAGCCTTCACCTGAGCATCAGAGATGTTTGGGAGGCAGCCCTCTGCTGGGTTAGATACTTGCTCTTTTGGGGGGGAGGGGGTGGAGAAGTTTGCACTGAACCTGTCTGTCAGGATATTGGCGATGTCTGTGGGTTCATTGTATTTTTTGTCGTTTAGAATCAACTCAGAACAAGTCTGGGAGTTGCATCCCAGGTTTCTAACATAACTGCAAAAAGCCTTATGATTGTCTTTGGTGTCCTGTGCAATTTTTCTCTCGAAGCTGGCCTTGGAGGATTTTATGAGGGATCGTAATTTTTTGCTAGTACTGGTCAGAGATGCCTTCCCTATTAGGGATTTTGCTCTATCATGTAGTAGCTTCCTCCTTCTGTTGTACAGTTTATTTATGGCAGGGGTCCACCAGACTGGACGCCTGCCTTTGGATGATTGGGTCTTGGTTTTGTTTGGGATAGCATGATACATGCATTCCTGGAGATGTCCGTAGAATGCGTTTATATAGGATTCTGCAGTTTGGGCCATAGTTTCCACTGGCCCTGGGGCCTTGAAGGATTCCACTTCAGTTTTGAGAAGTGAGAAGTTTGCTTTTGAGAACTTTTTCACTGTGGTTTTCTGGGCTGGGGGTGGGGTCGGAATGTGGACATCCAGTGAGATTCATTTATGGTCTGATCTTACCAATGAGGGATATACTTCTGGTGTGGAGCATAGAGTCCCCATGTTGGTAATGATCAGGTCTAGTATGTTGTCCCCTCTTGTGGGAGTGGTGACTAGTTGTTCCATAGCATTTGAGTTTATAATTTCCAGGAACCTTTGGGCTAAGGTGCTGGGGCTTGAGTAGTGCTCCCAGTCAATGTTTGAGTAGTTGAAGTCACCCAATATAATGGTGTTCGGAGAGATCTTCATGTTCTCCAATGTTTTCAGGAAAGCAGAGTGGGATTCCTGACTTTGAGAGGGTGGTCTGTAGGATGCTATAAACTGAAAAGCAGTCTTGCCCACTGTTAGTTGCACATGGATGGTCTCCGATACTCCGTGCAATGCCACTAACCTGGAGGTGTGGATATCCTTGATAAATATGGAAACTCCCCCTCCTTTTGTGGTTTGGTCCGGGTTTTGGGGCCGAAAAGCATGATATGAGGTATAGCCTGGTAATGCTGGGGTGCTCTCTGGAGCCTTGAACCAGGTTTCTGTCACTGCACAGATATCGATGTTCTCCATACTGAGGAGAGCTTCGAGTGCGTGCATCTTGAGGTTAAGACTTCTGGCATTTAGCAGCATTACCCTTAGTTTCTTGTTCCTTGTGCTGTCTATGGGGGTGGGTTTGACTTTTGAGCCTTGCCTAAAAAAGGCACTATGAGGGTGGCAAGAGCCTTTACCAATATCCGAAAGCCCAGTGGTGACAGGTGCAAGCCGTCCCTAGCGAAGCAACATGGCTTGTCGAGCATGTCATCCCAGGCTGACAGACACTGGATCCCCTTTGGATGACACCAAAATTTTAGCCAATTGTTAAAATCGATCATTTTGTCTTTGTACTGTGGCATCATTCTAGGTGAGGGTAAGATGCTGCTCAAGGTCAGGGTCATACCAGCCTGGGCTACATGATCAGAGAGCTCCTCTATGTCTCTTTTCATGTAGTCCAGGGAGGTACGTCTCAGGTCATTCACACCAGCATGTACAATGACAGAGTCATATTTGTATTTGCTTTGGAGTGACCTGAGTGCTTGCGTTATGTGGCGGATCCTAGCCACCCGACAGGGAGCTCACCGTGACCTTCTCTTTATTCAGCCTGGTGAGTGGGACGTCATTGTGTCTGACAATAGAGTCACCTATAACAAGAGTATCAGGTGTGTTATTCAGCCTTAAGGGCTGTGGCTGCTTGGCACACTGACTTTGTGGGCTATGTGTTGTGCGTGTTTTGTTTTGAGGTAGCGTTTGCTTGGATGTCTGCTTTGGAGGTCTCTGTTGCTTAGGTAGATTTTTATTTAGAGCCTCCGAGTATGTTTTTGTGTATTTATGTGTTTGGTTCGCTGATGTGGTGGGACTATGTGATACTGGAATTGTGTTGTGTGAGGTTACCTTCTCCTCCTGACTGGTTACACCAGTTTTGAGATGAGAGAGCTCAGTCTCCAGTTTGGCTAAATAGTTGCATCTCTCACATATATTTGAACCTGTTTGGAGGAGGAGAGGGTTGTCCGTGTACATGAGACAGTTGTAACATTGCCTCAAAATTCCCAGATTCACCAGCTGGACTGGAGAGGAAACCATTGACTGACCTTTGGACATGCTAGAGTAATATAGGGAAACTGAATTTAAGACGGACCAATAGGGGACAGGGTAATCGTAGAGAGTATGAGAGTAAGTAGTGCTTATGGTTTAATAGTGCTAACTTGTAGGATTACTTAATTGGACCAGTGAAGGACCTTAGAATGAGAATATGGTGTTTAAATTGAGAGAGAGCAGTTCTAAGGGAAAAAGTGAAGAGCAGACTTTGTGGAGCCAGGAATAGTTTAAACCCAATTAGGCGGCACTGCCCACTGTTGCGCTATGCACAAAAACGTGCAAAAACGTGCAAAAGAGGGTTTTAAGAGAGGAAGATGGAGATTTGGAACTGACCCAAAATGGCCAATAAAACTACAGTTTCAAGTCAGTAACCACTCCCACAGGGGCATTGTACTCTATAATGGGTGTAATGAGTGACGAGTGGAGAACTGTAAAAAGGGGAAGAATTTAAGTATGGCATGGATTGACTACAAAAAAGTATTTGATAGTATCCCAAATTTGTGGATAAAAGACTGCTTAAAAATATATGATACATATATTACATTACAGTTTTATATATATATATATATATATATATATATATATATATATATATATATATATACACACACATATATAACATTACAGTTATCATGAAATAGTGGCATACAACTTTGCAATTAAGTCATGATAAAGGGCAACTTATTATTCCAGGGATAAAATTCCAAAGGGGGATGTTCCAGAGTGACTCTCTGTCACCGCTGCTATTCTGACTTGCCCTTAATCCGTTAAGCTGTCTACTTAACAGCTTAGGTCATGATGATAATTTGGCTCCTAGAAAACAACAAAGTGCAAAGACTTCTCATCTTCTCTTTGTCAATGATTTGAAACTGTATAGCTCATCAGATGAGGAATAAACACAACTGTAAGTTGATAAAACCTTTCAGATGATGTAAGAATGTCATTTGGTCTTGATAAATGTGTAAAAGCAACCTTTAAAGCAGGAAAACTGCAGCACCAAGTGATATAAAAGAACTTGAGCAAAAGGGAGTGTATAAATATTTGGGAATTGATGAAGGATCAACAATAAAACATGAACAAATGCAAATAAAACTTTTTAAGGAGTACTTGACTTAAATTAATCCTGAAAACAGCGTTGACATCCAGAAATAAAATCCAAGCTATAAACCAGTTTGCTGTTCCTGCCCTAACTTACATTTTTGGAGTGATTGTCTGGCCCCAAAACATGCTGGATAGATTAGGTAGGAAAACAAAAAGGATGCTTCATGCTCACCAAGTGCTTTATAAAAATCAATGCATATCAAGATTATACATTCCCCGATCTGAAGGAGGGATGTTCCCCTCTTGAAATTGATTGCATGTATAGACTACAATCGTGGGGCTCCACACACGTCTGCTGACCTCACAAGACCCAAGCACAGTGAAAGTTTTGAAACATAAGGAGAATAAATCTAAGATGACTTCCCTGCTTAGGCTAGCAGAAGCACATCAGCGTCAAACAGGAATGGAAATCAAAACCACAAGTAGATAAACATCAAGCAACAACTGAATGTGCCAAAAGAAAGTATATAAGGTGAAGGACCAGATGAGAAGGCAAGAAATGTGGAAAAAGCATAAATATAGTTGCAAGTATAGAAAACTTCTGGAAGAACCTTATGTTAATCAGGAATGGATGGTTAAGGAGAGGCAAATTTAAACCAAGAGATGAAAGGTTAATATTGGAGACCCAAGACATGGGCTACATTGGTTTGCAAAGTCTATTGAACATGTGGGAGAAACGGACAAATGTAAGTTTTGTAAAACAGAATTGGAAACAGGTGCACACTTTGTTGCTGGTTGGGACATACTAATACTGAAAAACATAATAATGTGGCGAGACTGTTGCACTGGGGATTGTGCAGACATTATAGTATTGAAGTGGCTGAAAAACACGAACTATGAACCACAAAGTATCATAGAAAATTATGAAATCTACATCACATGGGATCATCCATTACCAACAGTTCAAAAGATAGATACTAGAAAACCAGATATAGTGGTCCAGGAAAAGAAAGCAAAAGTAGCATTGTTCATTGAAATCACCACACCCAGTGACTACAGTGTCCTGAGTACAGAGAGAGACATAAAGTCATAAAATATCAGGACTGTGGAAAAAAGATACCCAGATAGTTCCAATAGTAGTAGGAGCAACAGGTCTTATAAAAGAGTCTACAGTCATATTTAGATACATTACCAACACATGTAACTCCATACGAATTTGCAGAAGGAGTCATTCCTGGGCGCATTGCGAGTGCTGCAAAGAGCATTACTGGCTGAGTGCTGCAAAGAGCACTACTGGCTGACATCAGAGTAAAGCAATACTAATTTCATGAACTTTAATCATAAGGAATAGGGGGTCCATTCCCATCATGGTATTAGAAACCCAAAAGATTTGGAGAAATTAAAAAAAAAAGTTTTTATAATAAATTCTGTATTGTTTGGATATTTAACAAATGTGTTTTATGATTTCTGCAAAATATGAAAATGAATTAATGTCTGTGCTTCCATTTATAAGGGAATCCTGATTAAATTCCATGAAAAGTGGTTTGCTGTATGTTAAAGAAAAAGAAGGGTTCGGTTTGGTAAATCTAGTTGTTTATGCATATTCATCAAATCTATACAAAGTGTTGACATGGTTGAAGAAAACAAGTCATTAATAAGTATAATAATGAAAGAAAATATAAGAAAATGTGGTATATTATAAGTAAATTTTAAGAGGGAAAGAATGTGTGAATAGGGGGAAAAAAGATTATCAAGAAAAAAATTGTTATGGAAAATAAAGATAAGTGACATAGAATATGATAGGAAAAATGGTATTCAAAAATAAGTATTACTGTGTTTATCCATGGAAAAGTTGTAGCATGAAAAAATAAAAGCCATAGTAATAAGATTAGAATGGTGTAAGAAAAATGTAGACTGTAGAGATTTTCTATGGAGATTATCAATAAAGAAATTGCCAGTGAAAGCAAATATGCTATATAAAAATAGAAGAAATAATATGTAATCATTGTGGTGAAGATGAAGCAATACAGCATGTTTTTTAAGATGTAAAAGGATGAAGAAATTATGGGGAAAACTATGTGAAAATAATGTTTTGGAATCTATTAAACAAATGAAGGATAATAAGTATGGATATTCTGGGATATTTTTAGTATAGTAATAAATGAGGGGGATTATATGGAGCGAAAGAATGAATGAGATCAATTTGAAAAAATAAAATTTTGGTTGTGGAAAAAAGGGTGGGGGCAGATAATCAATAGAAATAAAGAGAATTGAATGTATGTATAAAAGTTATGCAAATTATGGAAAATAAGTGTAAAAGGATATAAATTTTAAATAATGTATAATATGTAAATATTGTAAGTATTGTAGATATGGTATTTAATAAAGGACCCCTACGCTTGGTGATCACTAGGTAGCTGTTACCGGTGATTACTGAATCCAAGTTGGAGACTGTGAGTTGAGATGAGCCGGAGAAGGAGAAAAAAAAGAACTGTAATTCAGAAGGAAAAAGCTATTTTGGAAATGAATATCATGCCATAATGTGGTCTGGATGACTCTGTCTTCCAAAAAAATTATGAAGAAGCAGAACCAGAAGAAACTGAGGCTATGCAGTGGAGTATGGTAATGGACAAACTAGCAGTGAGGAGATGGCAGAAAGACTGAATGGTGTAAATGATGGTTTTGATTCAGAGAGGGCATATCTGGCCAGTCGAGTAACTGAATTTAAGGGCATGCTGTGCATTGGGCTTCAGGAAGATGTAACAGAGAGCAGTAAACAGAGACTGACAGCATTGTTGATGGAGTAAAAACTTAAGCAGTAGCAGGCTCTAGTGAAAGACTGCAGAAAGAAAAGGATGATCACGTGCAGAGGAAACAGACTGGAGCTGTTGAGAGCTGGAGGAAAAGTGCTTCTGAAAACAAAGAATGAACAGCAAATAAACATGCAGTGTTTTAGGCAATGTCGTTATGCCCTTAGGATTCAGTTTGTCTGACATTTATATATATATATATATATATATATATATATATATATATATATATATATATAAATATATTAAGAACTGAGACTTTCTGTTTTGAGACATTTGTATTAGCAGAATAATTTGCTAATGAATGTGAAAAGTCCTACTTCCTTGGAAGGACTATAGTTATCAAAATTTAAGTACACTTAAAAAGAAAATTGTTGTTGCAATTTAAAACAACTGAGACAGAAGAGAATTAATTAAAATGTTTTTCTAAGCTTGTATCATGATGTGATTGATGTTGATTGTATGGACTGGGGGATAGGAAGTTATGTAATTTTAAAAACAGACAATTGTATGTGCCAAATATAGTAATAAATGGGGAAAAGGGAGTGTTAAGTACTGAGGCAGCATGGAAGTTAGGAATATTTTTGGTTTGATTGTTTACAAATTAATAAAGACGGACAAAGCAAGAAAAATGAGGGGGAAGAACAAGTCTTTATGCAAGAAAGGGGAGAAGTGAACGAGGCAAGGATTGGGGATGGGATGAGAGTTAGGAAGTTGTTGTTGTTGTTGTGTCTTTTTGCTTTTCCCGATTAGGGTTCGCCACAGCGGAACTCCGGTCCGCTAATGATTGGTAGTTGATTTTTACATGCCGAGTTACCAGCCCTGATGCACAACCTTCAATGAAGGCACGCCCATTCACGCATGTCTCCACGCAGAAGGCACTCTAGCTGAGAATCGAACCAGACAGCATCTTACTGTGAGGCGATAACGCTACCGCAGCACTACCACCACAGGTTCGGTGAGGGTTAGGAAGTACAAGATAAAAATATGCTCTAGATGAAGTCCACAAACTAATACATGAAATAAAAAGTGTAGAAATAGAAAACAGGTTTGGGGTGTCTGAAAAAGAGGAAGAAAGATAAGAGCTCTGAATTAGGAAACCAGTCAGAAAGTAGTATTGGGTGAAGGATGAGGAGAAAAGGGAGTCCAAAGGATGAACTGAAAAAAAATGCAAAAAAGGTAAAAGGTTAATGTAAGTATAGCATCACTAAATGTCAGTAGTATAAAAGTGATGTTAGAAGAATGATTGTGTTTGAATGGTGTGAAAAAATAGATGCTGAGGTAATTTGTTTACTTGATATAAGATGTACAGATAAAAGAAAAATGTTGGAATTTGAGATGGTGTGGACTGTAGGGAATGATGCATGTTCAGGTACTGCAGTATTACTAAAAAGGAAGAGATTAAAATATTAGGTGTAGTGTTGGTGATAACAGAGTTTTAGTGTGTGGTGTAAGAAAGGGGTAGAAGGTATTTAGTATAGTACTAGTGTATACAAATATAACTGAAAGAAAAATGTATGAAGAAATTCAAAATTATGTGATAGTAAATATGTCCATTATGGTGGTGGGATAATTTAATTGTAATTCTAAGAAAAGGAAAATAGCACAAAATGTAAAAATGTTGAAAGAAGCCGTTAGGTTAAGAACAGGGAAAGGCAGAGAGCACACTCACAAAATGGGGTTAATTAAAACGGATATTGATTACATTTGGTTTACAGATGACATGAAAGAAACAAAAAATGGAATTAGAGAAGCAATTTGTTCAGATCATAGGGCTGTAGGGCAATAAGAGGAATGAGTGAACATATAATAAAAGAAGGAAAAAGGGTTAAAAAGAGTGACATGAAAAACCACACAAACTGCCTTAAAGAAAGGGATAAACTATGGGAAGATTATATGACAATGTAGCCATTTTATGGCATTTTGACAAAATGGTGGATGGTATATAAAAAGTTTTAAAATATAAATTAGACAGAGAGCAATTGCAGAAGGAAAATGTGAGCTATAAAAAGTAAAAAGAAATTTGTGAAATAATAGTAGAGAAAGGAGCAGGAAAACCTTATGAAGAAAATAAATTTCATGAATATAATGAACAAGATGTTTCAGCATTTCTAGGTAAGAAATTGATAAGCAGTGAGAGAAAAATTAATGTAATGAACAATGAAAAGGGCAGATAAAATATAAATGGAAGTTATGGATATAGTTAAAAGGTATGTATAGAATATGTATGAAAAATGTGACAGGAGGCATATGGAAAGTAAAGATGAAAAAGGAGGTATTGGCAGAAACTGAAAAAAAAAGAATTGAGAGGAAAGAGAAGAATGCTATAAAGGAAGGTAAAGAAGAAATCCACACCAGATCCAGATGGACTAGGGTATAGTATTTATAAAGACATATCAGATGATGAAAAAGATTTTTTCTGCAAATACTGAATGAATGGGTGGATGGAGGAAGGATTAAAAGAAGAAATTTGTAAGGGGGTTATAAAATTTATATGGAAAAGTGGGGAGAGAAGAAATAAACTTGAGACCAATTACACTGGGAAAAACTAAAATATTTATAAAGTTTGTTCAGAAAAGAATCCTAGGTGTCATGAAAGAACCACTGGATAAAGAGGTACATAGGGTTAAAGGTAGGTGGCTCAGTGGTTAACGTTGTCACTTCACAGCAAGAGGTTCTGTGGTTCAATTTTTGGCTGGAGCGCCTTCTGTACAGAGTCTGCATGTCCTCCTTGCATTTGTATGGGATTACTCTGGGTACTCCGGTTTCTTCCCACATTCCAAAGACGTGTCTGGAGTGTTTCTCCTTGGGCCTCCGCTGAAAATAGGCTCTTTCCTAGTCAGACTTTCCCGGTCAACACTTGTTAAATAAATAAAAAGGTAAAACACCAAATGAAATGCTAATGATTGTTAAAGAAGTGGTTGAGTGTATAGATAAGGAGGAAGGAAAAGTAACACTGTGTGATGTGGCTGAGACATTTGATAGTATTGATCACAGGGAAATGTTGAACATTTTGAAAGAATACAAGGTAGGAGAAAAATAAGGATAGTGAGGACATTTTTGAAAATTCATAGGAAAAAAGATAGGACAGGGAAGGGGGTGTAAAGCAAGTTTGTCCACTGAGTATGTGGCTGCATCATAAACATGTAGATCAAGGTTAGAGGATTGTAGATAGGAAGTTAAGGGGTGGAATAAGGTTATCATTAATGTTAACCTGTGCAGATGATAGCCAAGAACAAACACTGAATGAAAGAAATAATTTACAGAACAAATTTTGGATACAGTAGGATTACATTTAAATAAGCGAAAATATAAGGGGTTTGGAAATATGGTAAGAATGGCAAGAATTAGTTTTACCAGAAATTAAATTGATGCTCTAGAGGTTATGTTTAAAAGGGAGCAAGTGGTAATCAAACAATGAAGAAAAATGTATTTGATTTTCTAGGTATTAAGTTTGGAAGGGAGCAAGTGGTGATAGTATAATGAAGAAAACTTCTAAAAAAATACAAAAATTGACAAACTGATGAAAGGAGTTGCAGTTGTCCCTAAGAAAAGGTGTGTATATACATGTATATTAAATGCATATATTTTAGGAAAGCTACTATATTTTAGGTGGTGTGTACATGTTTCCAAGCTGTATGAAGACTTAATTATTGAGCATCTTTTCTGGTTTTCTGTTGGGAACAAGGTTGAATCCATTCAAAAGATGGATAGTTTATAATGTAAACGAAAGGGGGTTAAAATTAATAAACCCAATTGTTTTCTTAGAATTAATAAATTTATTTGAAGTGTTTTAAAACATGATGAAAAAAAGAGTACTAGGATTTTTTTTATTTGAAAATTATAAAGGTAAATGGATGGGTGGGGGTAAGAAAAGGAAAAGAGAAACAAAAGGTTTAGAAGAGAAAGAATATGAAAGTAAAACAAAGGCATGGAGGATTGATAAATGAAGTAGAGATGGAAAGAATGGTATAAAAATAATGAAAGTGAACTATTAAATTGACCCTTGCGAGGGAAGTGTGGGAGGAATACAACAAAGTAGTAAGGAAAAGGCAGGAAAGATTTGAATCTTTTTTGAAGCAAGTGATTTTCTGTGGCATTTATTATTGAACAAACTCCAAGTGAAAAGTAACATGAAATATAAAATGATACAACCAAGATTGTGCATTAGCTGTGATACTGAATAGAGATTGCAGTATTGCTTTTTGGATTGAACGAAAAATGAATGTTTTGGGACATTATTCAAAGATGTTTATGACTGGAAAGTATTTAAAAACATTGATATGGACATAGTGTTGTATGGGAAATATAAGACTAGAAGCGAAAAAGAAATTGAAAAATGGGATAGCATTTTACTCATTGCTATCTGATGTTTATGGAAATTAAGTGAATAATTGCTGTATAACAAAAGAAAAGATAATGAGGAAGTACTGTGTAATACAAAAAAATGGTTATGGTTGAAAGAGTAATAGGCTGAAATGGGTTTTACATGTATTTAGGAAGATGTAAAATTGCTTTATTGTGATGTATAAAGTGTGATATAAAGTATAAATTGTGTAAATTATGAATGAAAGATGAAGAGTGTGTTGTATAATAAAGCAACCCCATTCTCTTTTTGATAGGTGCTGTAAGATCTTCTACATCCACCTGGGCTACCACCGACTCAAGCAAATGGAAACCCTGTTTAACATTTTATCTGAGATGACACACTCAGGAGTGTAGCATCCTAGTGCTGCACTGTAATGTCGGCAATTTAAAAATTCAGACACCTGGAATAGGTGTAGAACTTGCAGCCTTCTCATCTTCCAGCACCAAAAGTGAGTATGTTACAAGTTGAGCCACTGTCACTGGCCAGCTCTAAGGAATCAATAGTAGACAGACTAAAGGTTTAAATTCCTCAGTCAGTCTTTAACTTCATATTTTTGATTGACCAAGTATGTTTCATAAAATGCGTTTTTCATTGACTAAAAATGTTTTGAACATGCTCTAGTTTATATGTGTCACTCACATTGTATGAGCAGACCTCAGGACCATATGTAAAGATAGGTCTTATCACGCTCTTTCATAAAAGAAATAGTATGAGCGTAGCATCTAGAAGAGAAATATCACATTACAATCCTTATAAGACTATAACAGTTACTTATGTTTGCTTACATGACTTGCCTATGGAAGATTTTCAGAAATCGGCTCCCAGATCAATACAGTAATCACGATTCATTCTTCCTACGTACAGAAATTCACATGTATGACAACTGTAAGATACTTTATTAACTTGTGCAGGTGTAAAGCTCATAGGTTCTTAGGTTTGTAGGTGTGTACTAGGCTAATGACCATTAGGGCCCTTATAAGCTTAGCCATGCAGTCCAACTATGACTATTTTGATTTATGTAGGGGGTGATTTACTGACTTGCCTCTGTCCATCAAAGACATAGGCACCAGACCAGGGGTGAATTTCTGATTACCCATCCATTGGCCCAAGTTGGACTTAAATAGGGATAGGGATGAACTCTCCTTCACATGGGTAGAGAGCCTCTTCCCAAACATGGAATTCTTTGAGAAACAGCATGTCCTATTTATGCCACAAGCAAAACTTAGGTCTTTCAATCTAGTAGTTATGTCTAATTATGTTTATGACACATAGAGCAACTGGAATGTCCACAAAGGCTCTTTACAAAAAGAATACAAGGAGTAAACACAATGACCTGTGCTGATTGCCTCAAAGTCCTGTCTCTTTTCTCAGTTTCACACAGACTTCTGAGAGGTGATCCTTGCCTGGCATGCAAGGCATCCATGGGCTCTGTTTTGATTAAACTTTTGCACATCTGCAAAACAAGGATCACTTCTCAGAAGTCTGTGTGAAACTGAGAAAAGAGACAGGACTTGTGAGGCAGTCAGCATAGGTCATTGTATTTACTCCCTGTATTCTTTTTGTAAAGAGCCTTTGTGGACATTCCAGTTGCTCCATGTGTCATAAACATAATTAGACACAAGTCTCATGCAGCTAATTCTGAAGCATCAACCAAGAGTTTACTGGGCAAACATAATTGATGTCATCAACAATTATTTCTCTGTTGCAGAGATTATTTATTGGTAAAGTTGATGCATAAACATGGAAAAAATGAAGTCCAAATACTGAGTCCTGTGGTACACCCCTCTACGTAGTATGCTTATTTGAGTACGCATTCCTGAGTCATAATGATGATCTTCTACCCTTCATCTACTCTGAAACCCATTTAATAATGTTACCATTAAATCCCCATTTAGTTGCTGTCTTATTGAATTTTTGGTAACTGTGTCAAGTGTCTAAACTTGTTAAGATCAACCTTTCTCACTTTCCTAATTACTACTTCTCAGTCTTAAATCTAATGATACTTTTACTAGATATTATTAAGACACATGCATTTTTATATTCATAGCATTTTAGTTTTATGTTCGTAGTTGGATAGCTATGTGTTTTTTTTCTTGATTTTTAGTTCTTGTCACAGACCTGATGAAGGCTTTATTGCATTAGTTAGCTGAAAGCAATTTTAGTTAAAAATCTTTTTATGTACATATTTTTATGTATGTCATGCTTTTCTTAATACCTGATATTGGACTGTGGGTTACAAATAGATAGGTAGTGTTTTCCTTAACTAGAATTTAGTTTGATCTAATCAAATCAGCGCAGCGGTTAGCATTGTCGCCTCACAGCAAGAGGTTCTCTGGTTCGATTCTTGGCTGGAGCGCCTTCTGCATGTCCTCCCCACGGTCGAGTGACGTTAAAGACATGCAGGTAGGTGCATGCGTGAATGGGTGTGCCTCCTCTGAAGGCTGGGTGTCGGGCTGGCACCTCGGCACCATAAAAATCCACTGCCAATCATTAGCGGACCGGAGTTTTGCTGTGGCGACCCCTAACCGGGAAAAACTGAAAGACATTACTTAGTAGTAGTGTGTGGGGGTGGGTACTTGCTGTTCTAAAATGCACTTTTACAGCCCTGTTTATATTGTTTGCTATGAATAGGCTGGTTTAAAATTAAACAATACATGTATTTTCCACACCTACTTCTAAGTATATAAAAGCTGGTATGTTTAACATTGTTAAAATATTTGTGATTTTTTTTTTTTTTTTTGTTACCAAGGATCGCTTGTCTGTGACGAATAAAGGCTTGTTGCTTTGGAACACTACCTGGGTTTCATGATTTTTGGAAATTATTGTGACCGAGCTCATCAACAAAGTTTTAAGACTACTAGTTTCTCTCTTTTTTTATTTTCATATTTTTTCCTCAACATTTGTGGTGGTGAGGTTGGAACTAGACAGATTCCTGTGCTTTTTTTCATATTTGGTCTGCTACTAGCATATACTATATTTTCATCATCAAATACCTTCCTCCCTTTCTAATATTTACATAATTAAGCTGCCTCTTCTTTCCTTTATTTTAATTTCTAGAATTCCCAGGAAATATTACAGCAGATTTTGCAATGTTATATCACTTTTTGCTATATTCAAGCTTGTGTCTATTGGAACGTTCAACACTGTATACACCTATGCAAGCTATGTGCATGATGTGTTTCTAAATGATTATGTAACTGTATTGTATAGTTTTTTTTTTCTCTTATGTTTGCAAACATCTCTATATTTTGTATTTCTTTTGACAGCATGTAACTGTATTTTATGTGTTTGTCAAAACTGATGTTCTGTGTGAAGCTTTTCTCCCCGGGCCTCCTATGAAATAAGGGTTTTATCTTAGTCAGACTTTCCTGATTAAAAAAGATAGAGAGATCGATACCACATCTACAGGGAACCCCCAGTTTAATGCCAAAGGTACATCAGAGTAAAATTATATCAAATGTGTTACACAGGCTCTTCCTT
The DNA here is from genome assembly GCF_019279795.1 of Protopterus annectens. Lineage (NCBI taxonomy): Eukaryota > Metazoa > Chordata > Ceratodontiformes > Protopteridae > Protopterus > Protopterus annectens. The sequence continues at coordinate 315,173,246 of NC_056735.1, forward strand.
TGATAAAAGCTTGCTTGTTAATGTTAAAATAGGGGAATGTTCTAGTTCATCTGTTAATTTTTGCAAGACTAGATGATAGGATAATAATTATCGACAGCTGCTTTACAGCTACCCTTATGCACAGGAATCACATAGGCTTTCTTCCACAATTCGGGTACATCTCCAGATTTAAGGGTATTTTGGAGTAAATAAGTCAGCACATGATTTTAGATGGTCTTTGTGTTATTTATCCTTTGTTGAATGGGTTAGTACCCCTAGGCTTGTAGTTTCTTTTCAGGGGACCTGGGAGACCCATTAATGCTTCACAAGTAAAAGCTATTTACACTATCTGGACTGGGAACAACATCTTTTCTAACTTTATTTAAAGCCAGTGTAACCCAAATCGCATTAATTAATTAATTAATAAGTGGACAAATTTTCTCGTAAAACATTAATAGAATTCTCATCACATAAAGTTGGCAGGTTACTGTAGTTTTTTTCCAAATCTGGAAGCAAAACTATCTGCAACTTTTTTTTTATCGTCAGTCACCTTTGTTTAATATTAAGTGTGATAACTGTACAAAGCTCATTCCTACCATGATTAACAAGCTTGAAAAATCTTTTTATTGTCCAAAATAAAATTTACTGCAGTTTGGATGTTCTAATAGGTTTTATTAAAATGGGCACGCTATTCCTATACTTCTAGCAGGAGGCGATTCATTACTAGTCTTCCACCATTTCCTTTTCCCTTTAGATAATCTTTACTTTTTATTCCATCAAGGAGGGTTATTTCTCAACTTACAAAATGACATTTTAGTTATTTTAGTTATAGGAATATTAGAATTTTCTGCCATCATCAGTTTTGTGTAAAATATCTCCTGTTTTTTTATATTGGTACATTTCATTGATTCATATCGATTCCACTGTGACAGGTCATTGCTGAATCATTGTAAATGTCCTATATCACTGTTGCAGTATTCTTCACCTTAGGGATCTCCTGTCAAGGATAGCCCAACATCTGCCCAGTATACCAAGGCATTTAGATCTTGTATGCATGCTTGTATACACTGGACCCACAGGATGTAGGGTATAAAGCTGACATATGGACAAAGTTACCCAATTTCTTTGCTGCTAGTCTGAACACCATCATCACTAATCAGCCCGAAAACCCTTTGCTGTGCTGAATACCGCACCATCAGATAAGTGCCCCATTGGGGTCTTTTTCTTCTTACTGTTGTTGTTTTCCTTTGGTTTGGTGGAGTTTTTCATCCAAGAAGGGAAAACTTCTTTATGGGAGGCAGATTCCCCATAATGATAGTCACAAGCAGTGTCTTATTGTGTTTGGGTGCTTCCCACATGCATACCTCCATTAGTATTTGTAAGGTATTTGTGCCAAAGACTCTTAGAAGCTGCTTGTGTTCCCTGGCCATCTATCTTGAGAACCAGTAGCTTAAACAGTTAGCCCAGGGAAGCATGGTGGAATCTATCAACTCCAAGGTGCTACCGTTAAGCAAGAAGAAGGCTTAGAAATCTTGGACAGATTCTTTGGCTATCCAGCCTTCATCAGACCTCTCTCTCTAGAAGTGGGTGATAGCTCTGTAGTCCATCCGGTGTCTGCTTTAGATTCCTCTTCCACAACCTCATCAGAGGCCAGCATGGATCCTTTCTTTCACACGTCTGTAAGGGTTTGCAGGTTTCTGCTCTGGATGTCAAGGGGGAACCACAGTTCATTAGTTCAGAGGGCCCTAGGGGATTCCACAGATTCCAGTCAGGGAAGAGGTTATGGGTACTCTTATTGAATCTCATCAGGGATTGGAACCACTGGTGTTTGTTAGGGCTGATGTCCCTACCAAGAAAAATCAGAAGACTAAATATCCTTCTGTATGCCCTAAGGACTCTCAAAGGGAATGGCAGCAGTTTACTCAGGGCCTGTTCAGTGCTTTTAATGGACCTGAAGCCTCCCCAAGGGGTTTCTGTGTTTACTCCTCATTGGATTTCATCTCCCCCTAAAAGGCCTATTGAACCTGATTCCTTGGATGAGGATTCAGAATCTGATGAGGGGTCTTTGTATTATTCTTTCCAGATGCCTTCTCACTTGGCTTATGGCACTGATTAAGAAGAATCCAATAGATCTGAGTCTGCTTTGGAGGAGTTGTCTTTTGTGGACACAGTAACCAGAATGATGGAATCTTATTCACAGACTGAGAACCAGAATATAGGGTACAAACTCCAGAAGCTGGAAAAAGAAAACCCATTGCAGCATAGGAATAAAAAAACACTTTTTAATAGAAAAATAGTTGAGCACTTTTGTCAGAGTGTAGCCAAGACTTCCTCTGAACATAACATCAAAAACGGCTTCCATTTAAATATCCCTCCAAAAAATCATCACATGATCAAAACAGCAAACTAAATTCATTAACCTCATACATGCTTAAAAAATGTGTATAAATTGAAAAATAAGTATATCAGTAAATATTAACCAACATAGGAATGAAGTTTACTAATAAGTTGTCATTCAAGCCAGGTTACATACAAGAGTTCAACCTGATCCTCCATCTGAGCTCTTTTAATTCAATTAAATCATTCCAAGGACCACCCCTCACATCCTTTATAACCATATCAAAACCAAAAGTGTGGTGAGGGCAGTTCACCAGATGCTTTGCCAAAGTGTTGTTCAAATTTCATGTGTTAATATCAAGCATGTGCTCATAAATTCTTTCTTTAAATTTTTTTTGGGTTTTACCCACGCAAAAATGCTCACATTTTTTTCTAGAGGAAAACAGCTCTATACCCTAATTGCCAGTTTCCAGAATCTGTTTTAGGGACCTGCCCTTTCTATAAACTAGTTTAGGTACACTGTGAAAAGTTTCAGCAAGCCCCTCAAAAGAAGAGAAAATGTTCCAATTTATTCTCATAATGTCAATAATCTGTGTGTTATCCACTGTATAAGTGGTAATAAATGATGAGGGGAAATTTTGATCTTTATCCCCCCCCGTTTTTCCTAAACATCAGCCCATCATCATTGTTAATATAAAGTAGTGAGGTCATTGTTCCCCTGTACTCTTCACTTATCAGACCAATGATCGAGTACAATGCCCCATTCGGGATGTATCTCACCCGACATCTGCAGCAATTGGAGAGACCCCAAAAGTTCCTCACCAAAAGGATAAAGGGACTCCAAAATCTGTCATATGCTGCCAGATTGAAGAAACTCCAGCTCTATTCAGTCGCATACCGTCTGCTCAGAGGTGACATGTGCCTGACATACAAGGCCATGTCCAACCCTGAATTAATGGACATGCTCCACCTCAAAAAATCCAAATCCACCAAAACCACTAGAGCAAGCGACTTAAACCTTAGCACGGATATAAATAGGACGTGCTGGAGGGATAGATTTATCACTCAGAGACTCCCTATGCTGTGGAATAAAATCCCGGTCCATGTGAGGCAGAGCACCTCGCTGACTCTGTTCAAGAGAAATCTAGACCTGTGGATGGGAGATCGTAGGTTTACCCCAGGAATCATCTCTGTGTCACTGCTGGACAGAGGCACAACAAACTAATGGGCACAGTATTTTTTTCATATAAGGGGTGGCGTAAGCCACAATAATTTGGGCTAGGCTTATAAATGCCTTAGGGCAGATAGCCTAGTATAAACCTATGAACCTATAAGAACCATTCAGTCTTTTTTGATGGATCTCCGCAGAGATACTCAATTTTGGGGGATAGCCATGGGATACAGACAAATCCACCAGGCGTTTAGCCTCAAGTTGGAAGGTGTCATTGTCCGTAATCATTCTGGCCAAGCGTACAAATTGTCCCTTCATAACTCCTCTTTTTTATGTTCAGGATGGCAACTGTCAAAGTGTAAGTGGCTGTTGGAGTAAGTGGTTTTCCTGTAGATGTTACTAACCAATCTCTTGTTGGTGATGCCTTTAAAAATATTTACATCCTAAAAGGTAATATCAGAATAACTGAAATTGGAGGTAAACCTCAAAAAAGATGTTGTTTGACTTATATATTCAATAAATAAAATTCCTCTGCTGAACTGTTCCACACAAATACATCATCCAATAATGGATATATAAATCCCAAGGTGGAGGGGTAAAGTGGTCAAAGACAAATTTCTACTCCCACTTCAACATAATTATGTTTGCAAAGATAGGGGCACACACTGCCCCCATTGCTACCCCCTTCTTCTGTAAAAATATAATGACCCCCCCTATGAAAATAAAGTTGTTTTTTTAATACCAATTCCATCAAGGTAACCAAGATATTTATCTCATTGTTAGATAAAGAAGCTGATTCCACCAGAAATTCAAGGAATCAGCTCAGGCCAACATAATCTGGAATTACTTTAAATAAATTAACCACATCCACAGTACAAAAATCATCTCGGAATCTCACTTTCCTGAGATTAACCAAAAAATCCCAGGAATCCTGACAAATGTGGACATAGTTTAATTTGAAATCAATGCGTTTTGCAAGGCGGTGGGTTTTGGAACTAGATGCATTTACAATTGGTCTCATTGGCAGGTCCTTGATGTCTTTATGGATCTTGGGTAACCCAAAGATAGAAGGTATTGTAGGGAATGATGCAATCTTCTCAGGTGTCTGATATCTAGAAGAGGTATTATGAGTTGCTTCAGGTGGACATGCCAAAACATTCTGCAGTACCTTTTGTTTTGGCTGCTTTGTTAGACACCTTTTATAACCTCCTCTAAGACTCCTGATTCTCAGTCCCCTGCTGCTAAAATACCTGGCAGGTTCTGTAAGGTTCTTGAGGATTAGCAATTCCTGTTAGTGTCCGTTTGCTGATCCTGCTGTGGTGTATGTCTCCTCTGGCAAGCCTTTTAAGTTTTTTCCCTCTACCAAGCTCTTGCCTTTGGATAAGGATAGTAGGGCTATGGAGAAGATTGGAAAGAAGGTCTATATTGTTACTTTGGCCTTTAGGGGCTATTAATTACCAGACCCACATGACCAGATATGCTCTGGCCTTGCTTGCCCAAGCTTGTCAGGATATTTCTGACCTGTCTGATTCTGAAGAAAAGTCCTCTGCTCTCTCTATTTTGGGTCTACCTCTCATGTGGCTCGCCACTCTATCAAGTGCATCTGTAATGCTTCTGAAGCCTGTTCCAGAGCTGCTGCCTTAGGGTCTGTCATGAGTTGTTATTTTTGGCTCCATCTGCAGTCATTACCTGAAGGCATTAAGACCAAGTTGCTAGATGCTCCTTAGGATAATAAAGATCTCTTTGGGACTGCTACAGCTATGCTTAATTCTCTTCAAGAAAAAGGTAAAGCCTTGCAGGACCTTAATCATATATGTGAAGTTGTTAAATCTTACCGTTTATTCTCACTGATGGGTTCAGGGCTTATCCTCGGCTTCAACACAGCCATTAGCAAAGCTCAAGGTTTGCCAGTAGCTCGAGACCAAGCCCCTTATCCCATGATGCACTGCTGGAATTACCTCAGATCTAGTTTGCCATGGCACAGATCTCGGTGTTCCAGATAGCTCAGACCAATTTTATTGAAGGGATTCGTCTATTTGCAAGTTTTAAAAACTTTTTCTTGACTTTCTTGTTAGGATAGTTTATATTTATATATCTATATAGATTTAGATTTAGATAAGTGCTCTGTGTTGGCTTTGTTTTTTCTATAGAAGTGTTTCTAGTTAGCAGTTGGCCTAGTAGTTAGCCTTGTATTTAACTAAATTCTTAGTCAGTAGTTATTTAGATAGTTTCTTGAGTGTGTTTTTTTCCATTGTTTAAATTTGTCTAAATTTAAAAAGAGATGTCTGATGAGAGAGAGAAGCCACATCGTAAATCTGACTTCAAAAAATGTCGGGATTATGGACAAAAAATGTCAGTCACTGACTGGCACGTTCAGTGTGTTTATTGTCTGGGGGCATTACACCTCCAAGACTCTTGTAGCATCTGTCACTCCTTCTTCTCTTCCAGGGTACTTTTAGAGAGAGGAGGAGGAAATTGGTGGATAGGGGTTTACTTCAGCACCCCTTCTCTGAAGCACTGGGTGACCAGGATGGTGCTAGTAAATCCTCTAAGTCATCCAAGTCTTCAGGTGACTCCAAGTTATCGAAAAAGGCTAAAGAAAATGGAGGGTGTAGGGTCATCGGTTCCACTGCCCTCGGAACAGTGTCTCCCTTCTGTTCGGAGCCAGCTCATAGCTTTGGAGCCGGTTTCTGAGATTCCCTCATCTTCTCTGCTCCAATCAGCACCCTCTGTGCACTCCTCAAAGTCTTGTCAGCCTCTCAGATCTGCATATGGACCGGTTGGTGCAGAAGCCTTTACGGGCACCAGGCCTTGCCAAATTGTTGTCGGCTCCGACGCCTTCGTCTGAACCGAAGACCATTAACCCAGACTTGACTGCTCCTCCTCCAAGCCATACTGGACTTTCGGAGCCAGAGGAGGCCGACCTGATGGTTGTTGAGCCTTTGGAGCTGAGACATGCTCCGGCGTTATCGGTTCCATCTACTCGGATGTCCTCGGCACCAACCGGGAACTCTTGGAGCTGACACTCTCCAGTCAAGTCCAGAGAGGATAGTCGTACTGATTTGTCGGTTCCGACTCTTCCTCTTGGGGCTTTGGCTCTGATGAGCTTGGCTCTTACCTTGGCTCAGAGCCCATGACTTCAGTGCCGGAGGATCGGACGGTCCCTTCGGATCCGTCTACCCCTTCTTGTCAGAGCCATGCTGCGTTCGATGCCATGAGGAGAGTCCGGTCTCCAAAGACATCATCAGCATGAGGTCTGGCTTCCTCCTCCCCTAAAGCGCCTGTGTCTGCTCCTGCTTCTACCGGTCAACCCAAGCGTAGAGACCCTGAGCCTCAAGTAGCCCCACAGGGCACCCCCTGCTCTTCTGAGACCTCCCCCAAAGCCCCCACTGAGGAGGTACCCAGGAAGAGACTGTGCAAGAGGAGGCACTTGGACTCCCCACAGGAGTCTTTGACATCTGACACTGACTTGGATGAGTCCGAAGGGTCCCCTCGATCGCCCTCTGAGAATATCTCCTTTGCGGAGATATTAGAGATCCTTAATCAGAGGGGTGGTTGGCAGTCCAAAAGCTCTACTGAAGACGAGTCAGTGCTCTTGAAGGCTTTCAGGTCTCAACCTTCCACCTCTTGGGTGGCTCCGCCTTACAAATAGCTCATGGAGCTGATCTCTCTTAAGGTATGGGAGTCTCCGGAGGCCATGGAACATGTCCCTCGGAAGCCAAATAAGTTCATCTCTGCCCCCGTGGACAAAGCTTTTTTGACTAAGGGGGTGCCTGTTGATGCCATGGTGGTGGCGGCAGCCACCAAAAAGGAAACGTCTGAGACGTCCTCATCTATCCATCCTCCTAACAGAGATTCCAGGATCTGTCCTTATGAGGTTTAATGTGGAGCTTTTCTCCCCGGGCCTCCACTGAAAATGGGCAACCAGCCCAGTCAGACTTCCCCAGTAAACAAATGTTAAATAAAAAAAATAAAGTAGCAGAATGTATTCTAAGAACTACGCCAACATGAGAATGGAGATCTGAGATTCTGCCGATCGGGATATAGATGATAGGCAAGGGGAGTGGAATTTATTGGAGAAACTGGCAAAGGAACCAAGGTATTGGGAGAAAATAACTAGAGATGGAAAGGTAACAGAATGAGAAGAGGCCAAGAATTTATTTGGACTGCAGGTTAGACATTGCCTTCCCTATCAAGGATTGATATCAGAGTATAGCCAAAGAGAAAGAAATAGGGTGTTCATAAACAAAAGAACAACACTGGTAGAGTTTTTAGTAGAATCTAGAACAGAGGCTGCCATTAAAAAAGGAATAATTAGTAGAGCATATAATATATTACATGATAATTATAAGAATCAATCAGAGGAGGTTAGAAAAGATTGGGAAGAGAGACTGAATAAGCAATTCACAAAGAAACAATGGGAGGATATATGTATGTCTCCCAAATATGCAACAAAATCTAGAAGATTTAGAATTTTTGCTTGGAAATGTTTACATAGATATTTTTATACCCAAAGTAGACACCAGAGAATTTTCCTTAGGTAGACAGCAAATGTTGGAGGTGTGACTGGGAAGAAAGAGGAACTTTGGAACATACTTTCTGGGAGTGCGGTGAGTTGGCGGACTTTAAGGATTCCCTGCAGGATGCACTCTGAGATGCTGATTGGGTAAATTGGTGTGATTAGGGAGATGATTTTCCTGAGTTACGATACAGAATCGAAATTGCCTAGACATGGTAAGGCCTTGCTGTGTCTAATTATGATGGCTGCCAAAAAAGAAATTACTAGAAAATGGAAATCAAAATCTAATCATCTAATCCAACTATAATCCAACTATATTAGAAGTAGTGAATATAGTAACGGAGATAAAACAACTGGAATTGAGATGTTTAGAAAAGGGTAGGAGCAAACTGCTTAGGAAAACAATGAGAATTGTGGGAACAGTACCTACAGGGGAGGAATGAGGTTTAAAAGAAGGCAGGACTTAAATTAGCTGTGTAATATTTGACTGAATATGACTGGGTATATTAGAAGTGATATATAATGGTTGCAACTGGGAATGTGTCAGTATGGTTTGTGATGTAAAATGATTGCAATGAGGGTTGTATCTGTGTGGTTTGTTTTCATTTATATAAATGTATGATTGATTATGTTGCAAAGTGATGGTTTAAAAAAGATGTTTCTTGTTTAAAAAAAAATAGCAGGAATTGAATAATTTATGTAATGTTGCTTAGATTATATGATATATAGCAATATATGTAAAGTATAGTGTTTATTAATGTTAACTTGTTAATACAGTTTGATTACTTTCGTGTAAATGAAATTTGCTTATGTCACACGTGATAATTCAATAAAGGTGTTTAAGAAAAAAAAGAAAAGGAATGGGAGGTGAAAGGCTAGGAACAGCCCTCAACAAATCCCTGCAGGATGGCCCTATCAAAATCTCCTTTGGCTCTAGAAACCATATCCAATTTATAATGCTTAGTAAAAGTATGACCTGAGGACCAAGTAGCAGCTTCAAGGCTGGAATTATTGTCCAAACCCTCGACGAAAACACCTGAAGATACAACAGCCCTAATGGAATGGGCTCTAACTGAAGTAGGCAGACACTTGCCATGAAAAGAATAACAAAAGGAAATGGCCTTAGAAATCCAGGTGGAGTTTGCTTGGAAACAGTTAAACCTAAAGTCCTTGGATTAAATGAAACAAAAAAAAAATGGTCAGATTTACAACTGGCCTTAGTTTTATTCAAATAATACCTGAGCTGTTTGTGTAAATCCAAGGTATGCAGGACCTTCTCACTAACAGACTGTGACGGGGGGAAAAAAGGAATAGACTTGTACTGCCTGATTTAGGGACAGCTCATTAACAACCTTGAGCATAAAAGGAGGATTAGTCCGAAGAGACACTGTCTCTGTGAAAAAAAAGGAGGAATGGCCTTAACGGCCTGTAGCTCAGAAACCCTTTGAGCAGAAGTAAGAGCAAGCAACAAGACACTCTTCCAGGTACAGTGTTGCAGAAAACCTGAAACTGCAGGATCAAAAGGAGTCTGATTCATTTTTTCCAAAACAACATTAAGGTCCCAATGAGGAGGAATAGGCTTCTTGGTCTGATCACAAAATGAGAAGCCAAAGGAGGATTCGAGGGCAGGTAGACAGAAATAGCTGACAAATGGACCTTCACAGAAGAACAGGCCAAGCCAGATTGGAGCAACTCACAGAAATAGGTAAGATACAGAGGGAACCCACTGAAAAGGGGTCCTGGCTTGGCACCAGACAGAAAAACTTTTCCATTTTGACGTATAAGACCTTCTGGTTGCAGCTTTTCTTGCCTCCTGTAAAACCTAGAGCCCGTCCTGAGAAGAAAGGTGCTTAAAAGGGATCAAAACCCTATCACCCACAGTGTCAGTTGAAGAGTGGACAAGTGAGGATGGATGAGTGACCCCTTGTCCTGTGTGAAGAGGTCCAACCAGTGAGGTAACTTGTGGTGATTGTCTCTGACCAGATGTAGTAAAAGAGGGGAAACCAATGCTGTCTTGGCCAAAAGGGAATCATCTGTAGGGCTCTTGGAAGTAGAGGAAGAGGAAGGAAGCAAAAAGAAAAATCCCCTTCCAAGGAAAAGAAAGGATGTCCATCTTCCATGGCGGATGGCGTCACTCTGGAACAGAAAAGTGGCAGCTGCCTGTTCAGAGGGAAGACAAAAAGATCTACCTGGGGAATATCCCATTGAAAGACTATATCCAGAAACCTGTCTCTGTGAAACATCCATCCTTTCGTGAGACTGTGTTCTGGGCCTGCTCAAAGAGTCTGCCACTATATTGTGTTCTGAAGGAATATACACTGCCTGAAGAGTTAGCTATTAAATGATAGCCAGATCCCAGACCTGAAGAGCCAGCCTGCAAAGAAGGTAAGACATTTTGCACCCCCATCCCACTTGTTGACATACCACATCACTGTGGTATTGTTTATGTAAACCTTTAGTGAGCCTGGATTGAATATGGGGTGAAATGCCTGAAGAGGCAGAATCAAACCTCTTTGATGTTGATATGGTCTGACTTCTTACTGGAGGGCCAGAGACCCTGACCTTTCAGGTGACCACAGTAAGCCTCCCACCCCTTGTTTGAAGCCTTGGTGAACAGCTCTTAGGAAGGAAATGGACAAGGAAAGAGAGGCACTTTGAGATCGACAGGGTGGCAGTACTGAAGCCAAACTGACTAAAGTACCATTGAAGCTTCCTCATATGCAGTCTGTCAATAGGGAGCATTGGAATAGCAGAGGCCATGAACCCAAGGGGCCGAATAAACTCCCTGGCTAGAATGGCAAGCAGAGGAAAAAGAGAATGAAAGAAAACTGCCAAGGACAAAACCTTTGGAGGTGGGAGAGAGGCCAATATTGGTACTGTCTGATTCATGCAGCCCAGATATTTATGATGCTGAGGAGTCGGGACAGAGTTTCTGAAGTTGATAGTGACAACCAGACTTTGAAGGAGAGAAATTGTGAACTCCAGAGCCTAAAACAGGCAACAGGGAGAGTGAGCCTGAAGCAACAGGTTGTCTAGATAAGAAAAAATCTAAATGCCTTGGAGCCTGCAAAAGGCATTCACAGGAGCTAGGCAATTTATGAATGCACTTGGGGCAGTCAAGGCCAAAGATTAAAGTAGAGTATTGAAAATGAGAGGAAGAAACAGAGAAATGCAGTAACGTCCTGAAAAGAGGGTGAATAGGAATATGAAGGTAAGCATCCTTCAGATCCAAGGACACCAGAAAAGCCTGGAGTAGAACAGAGGAAACTGGGTTTGAAGAGAAAGCATCTGAAAAGAGGGAACCTTGAAAAAAAGAGTTGAGCAAATAGAACTCCAGAATAGGCCTCCAAGTGCCCTCCTTTTGAGGAACCCTAAGGTGAAGAATACTGAAACAGTGAAGAGAAGGACATCTACTGTTTTGGTAAGATTATATACAACTTTATTTTCCCTGCATAGTACCTTTTGCTAGATAATAATGCCCCAGAATGCATAGCCAAGTTGTAGAACACCTTAAAAGGTATATAATTGTAAGAGTTTGCAAATGGAAAAACTACACAAATCCCTGTTGCACAGAATAACATTCAGGATGTCATTTTTGGTGGGACTGGTTACCAGTTGAACTTGAGAGAAGTTAATAATGTCAAGAATAATATAAATGATTATGATTGGGTCACTGATCATAACCTGTTTATTATGTGTTTGAGACATGAACTACTCTCGTCAGTCTCAGAGAAAGAGGCTAACGAAATACCAGCTATCCAGGAAAGGAAGTCTGAAAATGTAGCTAAAATGAAATATTTTTTTCAGTATGATCAGAATGAAGTACCTGTTGCTCAGCAAATGTATTTTAATTTGTTACAGCTGGCTGTTGCTCAGTATGCAACTGCTCCTCCTGTTTTATCTGCTTTAAGTGTGTGTTTTTCTCACAGCTTCAGTTTACCTAACAGTCAACCTGCTGCCCCTAGGAAGCCTGGTAAATTATACAAGAGTACCTTGAACTTGTAAATACTCGTTTTCTAATCCTAAAGCAGACTCTACAGTGATTTTCATTTCCAAAATTGCTTCTGCTAGACAAATTGCTAATACTAATGGTATTCTGTCTGCTAAGGATTGGAAAGCTTTTGACAGATTTGGAAAGAGTTTATTCTGCTGGTACTTTAACATTCATAATGTTAATCTGTCAGTATCATATGCTAATTTTTTTCTTCTGCTTTTGGAGGACATGAAAGAGTTTAACCTTCCCTCTTCAGGAGGCAAAAATTTGTTTGAATGCCTCTTTTGTATCTGCTTCTCCTTTTGTATTAAACATGTCTTAGTGTTCTTCTGACAATGCTCATACTAGCTTCATGGCTGCTGTTGCTGCTTCATGGTCAGTCATGAGAAGATTTGCTTGGTTATTTTCTCAAATTATTGCTGAAGATGATAAAACTGAAATTTTATATTCTCCCCTGGACAAGGAAGTTCTGTTTAGCCCTTCTGCATCTGAGGTGCTTAAGAGGTTTGATGAGAGGGCAAAGATGATTCAAGGGAGTGACACGATTTTTATATATTTTCTTCCTTTTTTTAAGGTAAATAAAAATGTTCCTTCCACTTTAGCTCCCTTCTTCAAAAAGCAATTTAAGTAACAAGGTGCCAATAAACATGATTTTAAAAAGCCGTTGTGAGAAGGATCAAAAAAAGCAAGGGAAAGTCTCACAAAACCAAGGACAGTCCAACAAGCCAGAATTACTATTTGCCTCTTCAGGCTCCCTTCTCCAGTGTCTACCTTGCCAGAGTCTTCATCTTCTCTTGTGGCAATACACTGTTATAAACTGTTGGGTTCTGACAGTTATTCATCAGGGGTACACTTTGCAGTGGGACTCCCAACATCCTGTACAGGGGATACCTCCTTGCCCAGTAAACCAAATATCCCTGTTTCCTCCTCCTGTTCATTAGCTTATGCTCTCTCATAGAGTTATGGAACTAGTGGGTGCCGACCAGGTGGGCAAAGGGTTTAATTCAGTGATTTGTCTTCACCAAAGAAAGAAGGGGCTTGGAAGCCTGTACTAGAGCTTTCCTTTCTCAGTCTTTTTGTAAAGGTCCTAAAGGTCACAATGTTTTCCCTTCATGCCCTGTTATCTCTGGTTCCTTTACTAGCTTTCATGGTAAAGCTAGATTTAAAAAAAAGGCTACTGTCACATACCATTGGCAAACATTTCAGACATTGTTTTAAAATTAGCTTTTTCTGGCTCACATTATCAGGTCTCTATCTTACTCTTTGGACCGTCTACTATTCCAAGGGTATTTGCAAAGTGTCTCGCTCCCGTAATTGCTTATTCACTTCTGGGCATTTACATTTTTCCTTATTGCCCTATATTTGCAGACTCTTTTTCCAGTTGTCAAAGTCCTTAGAAAGTGTTCCTAATCTCCTAATCATTCCGGTTTTTCAAATGAATTTGCAAAATTCTTTCACCAAATTGTTTTCCCAGGGTATCTGTTACATTCTACCATGGAAATAATTTTTCTTCCTGCAGATAAAGTGGAGATGTTTTAAAAGTTCTTGAGTTTGTCCAATAAACACCAGGTAACTGGTAGGGGGTATTTTGCTGGAATCTGAGGTACATTCTTATGATTCCCCCTGGCCAGATTTCACATGTGAAAAATTCATTGCTGCTGGAGTTCAATCTGGACTCCACATCTTAACTCTTTGGCTTTGCATATTCCTATTTTGGGGTTTGTAAGAAGTGAGGTTCTGTGGTGAGTAGACCCACTCTGTCTAATTCAGGTCTCCCATTCTCCCTTCTGACTATTCTTCAGTCTGCCACAACAGATGCTTCAGACCATGCATGGGAAGCTGGTCAAAGTACAAGGTATGTGAAATAAAAAAGGCGTACAACAGCATGTAAATGTCAAACAGATGTTGGCAGTAATAAATTATCTCTGCTCTCCAGGACCTCTGCAAGTCTTCACAGACAACACCGCTGTGATGTGGTACATAAACAGGAGAATACCAGATCTTATCCCCTTTGCAGATTTGCTTTGATAGCCTGGGAGGTATCAACTCAGCACAGTTTGACTAGTCAGGCTTTTTACATTCCATCAAAGGAAAACATTGTAGCAGATGAGCAAAACAGGACCAAGACAAACCCTCATAAATGGAAAATTCACCCTGAAGTCTTCCACAAATTGATCAGTCTGTAGAGAACACCTCAGGTAGATGTTTGCCTTCTCCCAGAATAGATAACTTAATAGATTGTACTGCGGGATTCTTTACAAACAGGCCTGGAAGGCAGAAGTCTTCTCATTCCCATGGATGGTAATGTTCATCTGTGCTTTTCCATTCCTTTCACTAATAACCAGGGTTTCCCAAAAATTCAGAAGAACTCTCCAAAGATAGTGGTAGAAACCCCTTTTAGACCTAGGCAATAACAGTCCTCCCTTCTTTTGAAATTGTCCAAGGGCAGTTACTACAAGCTTCCACACAGACTGGATTTATTCACACACGACAGGGGTTGTTAGATACAGCCTAACGTGGAAACACTTCATTTGACTGCCTGGATGATAAGAATTTTGATACCTTTTAAGCATATTTTTCTGTGAGGATGTGCTGCAGGCACCAAAGTATGCTAAAAAGTGCTACTAGCAAAACATATATAAGTAAGTGGAAATGGTTCTCTAGTTACTTTTTTGTCTTTGTTTACTAGGAAAGTCCGACTGTGTAATACACATTTTCAGTGGAGGCCCGGGAGAAAAGCTCCATTTGTTTACATTGCATTAAACTTAGTACCAGTGAAACACAGAGAAGTTAACATTTATATTTATATTTATACATTCTAAGATTTTACAATATTACAAGTTCCTAAAGAGAAAGCTCACGTGCAACTTAGCGGATTGTACAGGCAACAGTTATGTATAAACATTTTTGTCATTTCAGTGAGAGGTTGACTATTCTGTTTAAGGAGAGTACTTGTAGTGGTGAGCACAAAGTTTTAACCTGGTGATGAGCATGTGCAGGACCAGGACTGGTTAAGATGTTGTTGAAGCAGTGGTTTAAAACTACTGAGTTTGTCAAAGTTTTAATTGTGTGGGATCCTATTCCAGAGTTTAGCAACATATTGGGAGTAGAACAAGTCTCCTACAACATTATTTGACTTATTTGTGAGTATTAAGAATTTACTAGAATGGAGATCCCTTGCTGTGCTGGACAGTAGGACAGTTAAGTTTTGTAGTACAGAACATTTTTCTGATGAACAAGTTTCTGTGCTGTTGGTTGTGAATATGTTCGGTAGCTGTCCAGTTCAAGCCCATTTAATTGCTGACTATTAAGCTATGACAATGGTGGGTCCTGTGAGGGAGATTGGTGACAAATTTAGCTATTTTATTGTAGCAGCAGGCAAGTTTCCGTCTCTGAGTATTGTTTGTTTGTTTGTTAGGTTAGGAGCCACATAGAAGAGGTTTGGCATTAAGAAAGTGGCGGCTAGAGTTTTCCTTGCAGTATCTGTTAGGAATCCATTGATCCTATAAAAGGAGCCCAGTTTCTGGTGTGTAGATTTAATGATGTGCGGTATATGCTGGTCATATTTGAAACTGTCATCTATTATAACACCTAGAAGCTTACTGTGAATTACAGTTTCAGTGATCATATTTGCTGACTTTATGGTAAAGGATTGCTTTTGACTTTGGCAACTTTTTAATGCAAAAATCATTAACTTAGTTTTCTTGAGGTTGAGTAGTAGGTTTGACTGTACAGAGGATAAAGATGGGTAATGTCTTGGAGCTTATATATTGTTGAGGTTGCACATATTAATGTTGAGTCATCTGCATACTGAACTAAACTAGCATGGTGAATGGAGGTGTGGAGGTTATTAATAAATAAATTAAATAGGAGAGACCCAGGATAGAACCTTGTGAAACATCTATAGCAACTGGTTGAAAGGATGAGTAGGTTTCTTGCCATTTATTGGCTTGTTGCCTTCCAAGTATCGAACTAAGAAACCATGATAAGAAGTATTCCGAAAGTCCTACTGAGGAGAAGTTGAATGGGCAGTTGCTAGTGCAAAACAGTATCAAATGCGTTTGACAAGTCTAAGAACATGGTGGACACAAGCAGACCATTGTTTCTATGTTGGTTTATTATATTGGTAAAGTATAGTAGAACAGTAGTGGTGCTGTTCTGAGGCCTAAAGCCATGTTGTGTTTCTGAGAGCAGATTATTTGAGGTTCGGTATTGAATCAGCTGCATATGGATGTATTTCTCTAATATTTTAGAGGTGGGGGGAATCGCTAATGGTCTGAAGTTATTAAATTCTGTAGATGTGCCACCTTTGTGCAGTGGTATGATGTAGGATTTTCTTCTACAGTGATATGATGCATCTTTCTGCTATGGAACTATTAATTAGTATGGACACAGGGATGGCTATGATGGCCATTTTTAGGTAGTCAGATGGTAGTTGGTCTACAGCTAGTTTTTAGTTTAAGGAGAAACTTTATTATGAGTGAGGTGGATACTGGACTAAGAGCTGTGGGTGGTTTTGGTTGGACGAGGTAGAGAGAGATAATATTGATTGCGTAACATAGGATTTAAACTGTGTGAGGATAGAGTCTGTCATATTGTCTGTTTTTGGAGAGGGAGTGGTGTGGTCTTGCTAGCACAAAGGACCAAAAATGTTTTGGTTTGTTTTGATGTTTGTCTTGCAGGTTGGTGTAGTATGTTTGCTTGTCCTGTTTGATGTGGAGTTTTGCAAGGTTTCAAAGATGTCCGAATTGCTGGAAGGCATTTTGAGTTCTATTTCTATGCCAATTTTTCCAGGCTTTATCACTTTTATCATGAGTTTTTTTTTCTTTTTGTTAGCCATGGTGCGGGGTTGGACTTTACTCTTTTAGCTGGTGCCATTCTAAGAGCTAGGACCATTTAAGGCTTGGATGCCTCTGGTTCTTGATTATATGTGTAAGTTATTATTCCCCGGCCTTTCTTACTCATCTGTCAAGATTCATTTTTTGTCCATTTCTGCTTGTCTGCCCCTTAGACCTCCTCCTTTCTACTTGTCCTTAAGTCGATCAGTTTTTGAAAGGGGGTTTACATATCTGTCCACCTAGAAACCAGGTGGCTCCTCCTTCGGATCACAATTTTTTGTTTGAAAACTAACACTTCTTTCATTTTAGCTAACCCATCAGGCTAATTTGAGGTTCTTGCCATAGTAAACTGTATCACTTATTTCTCTGACTTCTGCATGAATAGTATCTGAATTATAAGCTCTTCTGGTGAGTTATCCCTACCTCATTTTCTACAAGGACAGGGTTTCTTTGAGAGCACATTCTTTTATGTCTAAAGTGGTTTCAGGGTTTACCTTGAACTAATCTGCTAATCTCCCTGTATTCTTTCCAGAAGATTAAAATGAGGGTGAAAGAGCTCTACTTATTCTGGGTGTCCACAGACAGCTTAGATACTATTTGGATAGAACTAAATCCTTCAGGAAAGCTAATCAACTATTTGCCTGCTATGAAGTTAAAAAAACGACACAGTGTAAAACTAGACAATTTCTTGTTGGTTGTCTCATGCGATTTCCTTTTAGCACCACCACATAACAAGCCACTTCCAGACAGGGTAAGGACCCACTCTACCAGGACTTTGGCTTTTTCTGTGGTTTTCTAGAAAGGAGTGGACTCAGGCTGTCATTTGGTGTTCTTTATGTACTTTCACAAAGCATTATAAACTGGATTTCTTTTCCACGTCCATAACAACCTTTGCAAGGACCATTCTCCTGGGGCTTCTGGATTTTTGAATTCTTTCATACTCCCTATAATGTTCATAAGCTGTGATGAGCTACTAAATAGGTAAGGCTACTGCAATGGTAATCCAATGTTGAACATAGTTGTGTAAGTAAACATAACACAACAGCAGATGTTCTAATAGATCACTGTTGCAATAGCCATCACCTCCCTCCACCCCCCCCCACCCATTTTGACCCATGAGTTATGCAGTATAGGGTGGCCTGAGACATGTGTAGTATTTTTTTCTTTATCCTTTTCTATTTCTGACAAACTATTGAGCCTCCCTCAAGTGGACTCTGGCCAATTCATTCCCCAGAAGTAGTGGGACTAAACCAGATCCTTTGGGGTGAGAGGCATCTAGAAGGCCAGTTATCCTGGCTTAATCAATAAGTTAGCTTCCTAACCAGCATATTAACATTTTTTAGGTATGTTCTAACCCCCTCCCCTTGGTGTTGACACAGGCCTAAGGACCTCCTATGCCTCATGACCTACTCCTTCATGTATACAGGTAAGGGCTGCCATCGCCAGCCTGTACAGCTTGCCCACACCCTGCCCTAGGCTGGCCCCTACCCCACTTCAAGAGTGAGGTCTGTCTTTGCAGAGCTACAGGTATGTCTGATCAGAGCTACCAACACTTGCCTCTCGACACTAGTTGAACTCGGGTGGCCTGAGCCATAGTCTGACCTTTGACCTTCTATACCGTTGTTGAGGCTGACTTATTACACTCAATTCGCTGCTGACCCAGGAGGTATTTGTTTGGTTCTTTTTTACATAACTCCCATCACACTATAATTATGATTAGTGTATGCCATCAGCACTTTTCTGAATTTTAAAACAACTAGATTGTGATTTTGCTCTTAAAGATGTCAGGGAGAAACAAATGTTTAAAACTGCCATGAGAAGTTTGGTTGTGAGCACAGGAGTAGCAGTCCAGGTTGTGAAAGATTTAACTAAAATTTGGCATTATGCAGATGCATAATGTCTTCTCCTGAAGACTAAGTTTAGAAAACAAAAAACAGAGTTGGTCATTATCCTCTTTCATAAAATGCTTTTTCTGTAGAGATGTAGATTGTATCAATACGATTTCTATTGCTGTCCAGAATTAATGCTGTCATGTAACCACAGTACTGTGCCAAGCTGTCTGCTTTGTACCCCATATCTGTTAGCTAGATATGAATTACCATGTAGGGTACTGATGAAAGTGTCTCATGAGTAAAAAAAAAAAAAAAAAAAAAAGCTCTTGTATGAGCAGATGTCAACTTCTGTGTCTGTCACATGCTGTTATCAAGGTATGGTACAACTGAAGGTAGAACACAGATGTTTAAAAGTGTTGTTGCTAAGTATAATCCAGCCCCATCACTATTCTCTTCAAATGAATTTGTTATATAAGACAGCATGTGTATGTACATGTATATTTGTATTTGGAGTGGCAGGCAACACAGTAAAGATTTAGATATCATAAAGTGTTCCAGCTTTGTTGTTTTTTATATGACTGCAGTGTCATAATCTTAGTCATTTAGTTAACACTGTAGAATATAAAAAGAGAGGAATGTGGCTGGTTTCCATCCCTCTTTTCCCTTACAGGGCACATAAGAGGAGCCAGACACGTTGCTGAATTGTTATTGTTATTTACTTGTATTTACAGTTTTGGTTTACATCATTATTATATAAACAGCTGCACAAAGTGATATAATCTGCTGATGAATACAATACTTATACAATAAAAAAATTATGCAAAGCATTGAATGTTTATACAATAAAAAGCTAAGGCAAAGCATTGCCAAGACTCATCATACCTAAGCCATTAAGAAAATTATATACTGAAGGACCTGAAATAAGAACACGGAAGAAAAGCATGAGTAATGTATTTTAAAAGTAATCACATAACAACAGTAGTGTTGAGAACTGGACAAAAATTTAGTAGTAATGCAAACATTGACTTTTTTTTTTGTGTGTGTGTGTGTGTGTGTGTGTGTGTGTGTGTGTGTGTGTGTTTGTGTTTTTTCTGCTCCCCACAGAACCTTGCCCAGTGGGTGCTCTACCTGCATCCAGTTTGTCCATTTGATCCAGTGCAACAGGAGCTGGGTATTCCCGGGACAAACAAGTCATATTTGTTTTTAAAAAATGTTTTAAGTAGCAATAATGTGGATGTGCCTTTAAGACACAAGATTTTAATTAGAAGTGTCATGTGACCAAAAGGGTGTGTATATATTGTTTGTGTTGAAGTTTGTTCCGTTTCTGATGAAGTCTTGCCATATGTGCAAGACAAAAAGCGCTTCATTAAACTGAAAGAGAATTAAACTGAGAGAGAATTTGCTTTGGTGTTTCCAAGCTGTCTTTTTTTGTTTTTCGCTAGTTTGTCTTACTTTGGTTCCTGTCTTTTGGAATATATTGAAATGTGACACATTGAACTATTTAGCTGTGCTCTTTCAAATTATGGATAAGCAATGTAGTCCATCCTGTCTCGCTATTCAGATAACAGGCAGCATTCTGCTAAATCTGATGGGAGTTGTCAAAAATGTGTCCTTGAGGAGGAACTTTTTCTCCTCTGATGTACCCACTGAGCCTTAAAGTGGATCTGATGTTGATTCCCTTGATTTCTTTAGTAATGAGTTTTAAATATGTTGGCAATGACAATATCATAAATACAGTTTCAGATGTTCCTCTGACTTTTTTGTTGATTAGCCCGGGGCCAGTTAAACTATATTTGCAATAACTGGAACAATTTATTCTCCAAACTGTGCAGGCTTCTTTGAGATTTTTTCCTGTAATTTAGCAGAGACACAGATGCTGTATGCAAACAATGTGGCAATATAAGCAGACCATGAGCAATAATCTCAGCAAATATTAGGGGACTGGAATACAAAAATGAAGCACATGGAATAAAACTGAGTACAGACAAGACAATTACTTTGACAGCAAATAGGGGAAATCAGAAAAAAAGCTGAAAATTGAGATAGAAGGGGAAGAAATGGCAATATTAGAGCAGACGCCAAGTAGCTCCAATTGCAGAGAAGGTCAGAGAGAGATTACATTGGTTTGGGCACATTTGCAGGAAAGCAAAAGATAATTTGGTGAATAAGATTTAGGAGAGAGGTTAAATCTGACACGGATCTTTTACCTTCAGTGTCAGGATTAATGGTACCATTCCACCACCAAATGAAAGCATCTTTAGGGAATTCTTCAAGGCAAACGTACTACATTGTGTAGAAGACTGCACAAAATTCCCAGCAATCTACCTCAAATGGACCCAAATGAGAGGACTGCCATATTCACCACCAGTTTTATCAGCATCTAAATAGCTGCATAGAAAAGTCTATACCCGTGTACCCTAATTGTAATGGTAAATTCAGGAATAAACCTCTCCAGTGGAACTCTTGTATTAATACACTGTATAATAAAAAATAATGAGTTATAATAAATCCCCATCTCCCTACCTCAAGGCAACATTGAAACTTGCCAGCAAAGAACTTAAGAGCTCTGCAAGAAAATGTGAAGCAGAGTGCAAAATTAAGGTTTTACAAATACCAAAGGAAACTACACATCGTTCTTCAGTTATGTCAGGAAATAAAGGAATAATGTTCAACAACGCACAGAGCTCATCCATAATAGTATCAC
This sequence comes from Protopterus annectens, assembly GCF_019279795.1. Lineage (NCBI taxonomy): Eukaryota > Metazoa > Chordata > Ceratodontiformes > Protopteridae > Protopterus > Protopterus annectens. The sequence continues at coordinate 315,194,620 of NC_056735.1, forward strand.
ACATTCAGTCCCATGGATATAGACACTGTATTAGCAGACAAATTTAGTGTTACCACTATCCCTGAAAATTTAGTCTTAGAATCACCATCAAAGGCTAAAAATACTGTTTCTATGAGAACAGATGACATGCTACTCTGCCTTCTCATAAGTGCCAAGTATGCATTGTTTGAGTCTCTGCTTAATTTGTTCAGCCTTAACCTATTCCCATGGTTTGTCCCTGGTATATGGAGAACAGTCACTGTGACTCCCCTGCACAAGGGAGGCCCCTCTACAGACCTAGGTAATCATAGTTCCATTAACCTCACCAGCCTTATATGCGATGCCATGGAGCATGTGTCCTAACAGAACTTATTTTTTGCAGATACAGGCAACTTAAGTGATCTAGACCTCTCTAATTTTGTGAAAGACAGGTCTTGCCTCTTGAACCTAATAAACTTATTTGTTTATTTTACATTTGTTGGCTGGGATAGTCCAACTGGATATATGTCCATTTTCAGCAGAGGCCCATGGAGAAAAGCTCCAAGATAATAATGCACATTGAACATTTAGTAAATGCTAGTTTCAAGCAGATTAGTCAAAAGCAATACCAGCATTTAGCTAACTTATTATAAAACACTTTACAAAACGTAACATTATTTTCAAAGTTGTATATACATAACATTACATTCAGGTTTAAGACACATTGAGCAGCAGTTATACAACTGTTCCCTTCCTGAAATGGAGTGGTAGAACTTATGAATGGTAAGGGTTACAGCGGTTGAGGACAGTAGTCACTGTGTGCACACTGATTATCTTGACATCTCCAAGGATTTTGCAATATCCCCCTGCTGGTATTGAAAAGATAGGTAAACTTAATGCAAACCCTGCATCATTCACTGGATTGCAAACTAGCTATCCAACAGACCCCAAGTAGTGAGAGTTGCTCATAACCTCTCTGAACACAAAATTGTAACTAACAGGATACTACAGGGATCGGTGTTGGGCTGTCTCCTGTTTATCATTTATTTCTGCAGCTATCTAAGCCAATATGCCTGAAGTATGGTTGACTGGGTTTACTGATGACTACAAGCTGGGCACTGTTATCTGATTATCTACTGGTACTGCACTGCTCAGAAAAGGTCCAAAAAGGACTGGAATATGCACTTGCCTTGTGTTCTGAAAATGGTCTTAAGCTAAATGCAAAATTGTGCATCATTGTAGTGCTAGGCAAAGAAGCTGTACCCACCTCATATGTTATAAGTGGTTCTCCTGTTCAAACAGATGCTGTCATAATAGGCCTGGGCACTTGAGTGGACAATTCTCTCACTTTCTCTCTTTCAATTATTGTATTTTACCATAGTCAGAAAATCCTTCCATCTGGCCCAGTTAATTTCCAAGGAAATATCTTCAAGATCCAAAGAAGTCATCTTACCATTGTACTCTTGCTTTATTAGACCAATAATCAAATAGAATGCCTCCTTTAGTATGTACAAATCCAAGCATGTTGCTCAACTGGAGAGTCTCCATCAATTATTAAGCAACTAGGCATAAGCTTTAAATCCTTCAATTATCACAATAGAGGGGCATAAATCTCCTTGTATTCAGTACGTTACCAGTTGCTCTGAGGTGATCTGTGTCTTGCTTTTCAAGCCATGAAAGATGCAATCCTATTTGACCTCCTGGTTCTTCACAAAACCAGAAGCTGTCCAAGCACTCATGCTAGGGAACTAAATTTTATACCAACAAATAAACAAGACTCATTGGCGGGATAGTTTTCTAACTCAACACCCCTCCCAGCCTATGGAATAAGTTACCATTACAGGTTAAGCAAAGTACCATGTCTGCCTTTAGTGCTAGTCTTGATAACTGGATGGGTAAACATAAATTAAAAATAGGGTTATCATGTATGACCTTGCTTGAAGTGGGCACTATTAAGTACTCATAGTTGGTGTTAAGAACTTTACTAAGTGTATCTACATAAAGGTGTATATGGCTAGGCCTCCTAATGGTCTCTGTGATTGCTTGCCTAACATTGTTCCTATGTTCCAAAAGCAAAGAGGAAACAAGAACATCCAGCCAATGAGAAGGATGGATTGAGTGGGAGAAGACATGTCGAAAAAGGCAGAAGAGCAGTACTGAACTGTGAAATGTGATGACAGTTCCTGCAACATCCCAACCCCCTTGTAGAAAAATGAGAAAAAAAGAGGACTGATGCTGATGATGATGATAAATATTCACAGACTGCAAGTAGTTAACATTGCTGTCATGCAGTGCTTAACTCTCCAGTTCATTTCACAGCTAAGAGGCCCTTCCTGTGTCAGTATCAATGTGGGCTTTTGCCAGATGCTTCAGTTTCTTCCCAGAAAGACTTACTACAATATGTGTGTGCATGTGTGTGTGTGTTTGCATGCACAAGGCCCAAGCACATCATACAGTTGGTTGAACCCTTCTACAAGGCGAGTTTCTGTACCTTGCACCCACTCAGTACTGTGATACTCTGTGGGCCCCTGGGATCTGCAGTGGACTAAGCAAGTAATGAGAGAATATATAAATGAAGTAATTGATAATCACTATGCTTAAACATTTTTTGATCCTGGTAGAGTGGAGAATTTTTGACCTCTCATTTTTAGGTAAGGTTGCTGTGAAGATAGTCCATGTACAGCTGCATTTCTGTATCTCATATCGTGACCTGCTATAGACATGTTAGTCAGGTTTTTAAACTGGACACGCTGATATTTTACAATGGGACTTACTTTCCTTGGGTTGTGTAGATATTGGGGGCAGTATTGATTGACAACATTTTGCACTGCACTGACAGTTGTGATGGTGGTAGCCGAATATTTGAATTAGATTTAAGTTTAGAGGGGGTGTATAAAGATGTTACCTGACTGATCATTTAAAGGACTCCAGCATATGGACTGTTGACTAATAGTGGACATAAATTTAGGCCAAAGTAAATGCTTTGGTGGAAGAATTCCCAGTTTTTTTATATTTTTGCATTTTCTGAAAATTCACTGATTAGTCGTACCTGGCTTATCCAGCTCTTTGTGCCAGTCTAGCACCCTACCTCCCTCAGCTTTTCAAATGAAGAGTGAAAAAGAAGTCCATTCCTGCCATTGGCACATGAGCCAGGTGGCCAGATGTACAATACACACTCCTCTCTCCTGCCCCAGCCATTCAGGTCTCATTTCTGTGCCATGTCCGCAACTCTTCTTTCTCACACCTTAAAAGAAGACATTATTTTTTCTTAAAGGCGAAAGAAAGAAAGAAAGAAGAACAAACTGTATGCTACAAATGTAGCAAATATTTGCTACAGTTTATACCCTGCACTGAACGCTACAGTGCTCAGGTTTGACAGCAAGTGCAATACCGGCTTTTAAAAGTCAGTATTGCATTAAAGTGTGATCAGGATAATTACACTTGCACCTCTCTCCCCAAATCCACACCCTTGGTATGCTACTGTTCTCAATCAATAATGCCAGATGTTTGAGTTGTATATTTATTATACAGAAAATGCATTTTGAAGCAAAACCTGTTCTCTTAATGTTTGCATTAACAAGGTGTGAAACTTGTAAATGTAAATGCACTTTTTTGCATTCTTTTATAACTACAAGTACCATAGAAACTAATAGCCCTTTAAGTTGGTGGAAACATTACCAGACTGTATATGACAGCAGAGGTGGTCCAATGTAGCAGGATCTGTCCATGCATTAGATGAATCCCATTCGGGGTCCGAATGGAGAGAGAAAATCCACAAGCAAAGGAGAGTAGTATTGTTGGAATTGAATTCATCCTCAAGTTTTGGTGAGTACTTTCAAGAGGTGGACCCTGTTTTTACAAAATCTCACCAAGATGACACTGATATATGTACTGCATTTTATATAGCATATATTATGGACAGAAGTAGGTTAAAAAGTAAAAAAAGACAGCTGGGTGCACAAGTCACAGGATAAAAAGTGTCTTGTATTGGAAGTTGCACTGGTGCCAGGACTGAAAAAAATTAGAGTAGAATGCTCAAGACATGGAAACATTCGTACAATGGGTTTAGGCCAAGCTGAGGTAGAGGATGCACCCCACCCCCCTTATCCATTGTAGAAAGAAGTAGTAGTCCCCAAAACCAGAAAAACTGATGGGCCAAAAAAGAGCCATAAAGATGATAGAGTGGACTATTTGAGGATAAGAAAGAAATTATGTATTGGTACTATTATGCAAGAAGCCCAGAATTTGTGGATAGAAGCTATTCAAAAAGATTGAGATAATTTAGATGAAAAAAAATATGTGCACAAGAAAAACTGACAAAAGGCTTCAAATGCAAATTTGAGTTCATTTATGCAATGGATTCATGAAAAATATTATATAGACCAAGAAACCTTGGGCCATTTGGAAAAGAAATGACCGAGGAAATGCAAAGTATGAAAAACAAAACCTAACTATTTTTGAAAGGTATAAAAGAGAAACATAGACAAGGGAAAGAAAGAGATTTGATATGGTACAGTATTTATGCAAAGGAGAAAGCCAAACTAATCAATACAAAAAAGCCGCTGCAAAGATATTTGGAGAGAAATACAGACAAAGGCACAAAGATATGGAAAATTTCACAATACAAAAAGTAAGATCATTAAGGGGAATGTAGAACAGAAGAATAATAAAGCAGAAGTTAAACAAATAGAAGGGGAAGTTATGGGATACCTGTGAAGTGAAGGATTTAGTATAGCAAGCGTAACATAGGATGTCATGTGATCCTATCTCGCCTACATTCTGACTGATGGGTTCGGAGCCGATCCCTCGGCTCCGACTCGGCACGCTTATGCCAAAGAGCGAAGTCTCTTATTGGCTGAGCTTACTATATCCCAGGATGCACCACTACCATTCCCCCAGATCTCGTTTGCCGCTAACTAGCTAAGACGTGGTCTCGAGCTGGCTGAGCTAAGTAGTGTCTTTTCACTAACTTTTTCTGTCAGAAATTTGCTAATTTCTTAACAAAAAGCTGTTTTAACAGCTATACTGTTCTTTTGTGTGTGACTGATTATTTTCTCTGTGAAATTTTTTGTGTGTGGTTGACGTATTGGTTCTGACTAGGCCCTTTCAGTTGTAGGGTTTTTCTCTGTCAGTCAATTGCTTCAAATCCTAAGGGGTTTGGATCCCTTTAGTTAATTTTTCTTTTCTGTTGTTGTCGGACAGGCTACCTTAATCGGCGACTGCAAGCTAATTATTGTAGTGACAGTTTCAAAAAAAAAAAAAAGTAATAGTTGCTAAATTTGTTGCTAATAATGTCTCAGGCTCCTAGGCCTTCGGGCTTTAAAAAGTGCACTAAGTGCAGCTTTAAAATGTCTATCACAGATGACCACTCTCTCTGTGTGTATTGTTTGGGCGCCAAACATTTACAGGAGTCCTGCAGCGTATGTCACGCGTTTTCCTCGAGGGTCCTCCAAGAGAGGAAAAATAAACTTATTTTGAAAGGCCTTATAAAACCCTCTTTTGAAGAAGCTTTAGCATCCTCTCCTTCTCCTGCTAAAAAGAAAAGGGCGTCGGCACCGACCAGTCCGTCGGATCCGACCGCCAAAAGACATAGGCAGGCTTCTCCTTCGGCTCCAAGGACTTCGGAGCCGAGGGCGGAACGGTCTGCCTCGATGCCACCAGTCTCGACTCCTCTGGCTTCGGAGCCGACGGCTGGGGCATCGAGAGGCGGGTCACCTTCATCGGCTCCACTGGTCTCGGAGCCGATGAAGGTTGTCCGCTCAGACACTTCCTCCTCGGCGCCGAAGTCCTCCTCGGCACCGATGGAAACTAGTTTGGGTATTCCTTCGACGCCGATAGTCATCGAGTCGCCTCGGAGCCGGTCCCCTAGCCCCTTGGGGCCGTTGGAGAGGCCAACTCGAACCCGTTCAATATCCTCTAGGTCATCGAGGATGTCAGATTCGGACATAGACAGGGTGCTCCAAAGACTGTTCCAGTCCCCAGTCTTTCAAAAATTTGTTTCGGCTCTGACCCAGTTGGCTTCTGAGCCGACAGCCCATGCCCATGTCATTGCCATTCCTCCTCCGACCGCTTCGGCTCCGTCGGAGCAGGTGCTGTTGGAGCCGGTGGAGATCCTAGGGTCGGCTCCGACCCTTACTCCAACTCCGGCCTTCGGGTCCGAGTTTGGCACGCGGACTTCTTCGGCTGGACCCGGGGGTGACGTTTCGGGACCTATGCTGTTGGTTCCGAGCCTCCCTCTCGGTGCTTCGGCTGCGGGACTTCCGTCTGTTATCATGGCTCCGGGGACTGGACACTCCCAGGATTCTGGGGGTCCGGCTTTCAGAGCTATGAGGAGTGCCTTGGCCAAGTCTTCTTCGGCCATCTCTCCGGCTTTACCGGCACCTTCCCTGGGCGTGGAGACTGGGTCTTTGGCAGTTCCCCTGTCCTTAGGCAGCGGAGCCCCGGGGCCTGAGGTTACCCCACTGGGGTTCCCTCCTCCTGAGGGTTCTTGAGTTGTCTTCAGATGAGCCCCCAAGGAAGAGATCGTGCAAGAGGAAGCACGTGGACTCCCCCGAGTCTCTTACATCGGACACTGATCTTGATGATGCGGTGGGGTCCCCGAAGTCGTCCTCGGATGATGTCTCATTCGCAGACATTTTAGAGATCATCAAACAACGAGGCGGCTGGATATCCAAACCCCCCTCTGCTGATGAGGCAGTGCTTCTCAAGGCCTTTGGGGCTCAGCCCTCCACCTCCTGGGTGTCTCCGCCCTTCGACGAGCTCCTGGATTTGGTTTGTCGGAGGGCGTGGGAACATCCAGATACTGTGGAACCAGTGCCTTCTCGCCCTAACAAATTTTTGTCTGCCCCACCCGAGAAGGAGTTCTTGACTAAAGGCGTGGCTGTAGATGCCATGGTGGTGGCATCTGCTACACAACAGGACGTGGCAGAGGCTTCAACGTCCGTCCATCCTCCTAATAAGGAGTCTAGGAGCATGGACCGCACGGAAGCGCACCCTGACTTCAGCAGCCTTTACACTAAGGTCCCTGAATTATTTGGCACATTTTACCAGGCTACAGAGGGATCTGGTCAAGGAGCTGTCAGATTCCCTCTCGGGTAACCTACCTGAGCAGCTAGCCCAGTCGGTTAGCTCTCAGTTGGCTATCCTTACCTCGATTTCTAACTCGTCCATGAGGCTCATTTCATATGCGGCCGAAGGGCGGGTAGAGCGCAGGCACAGGCGTGGCTCACGGAGACAAGCCTGGCTCCGTTTGTGTCATTTTACGGAGGCCTTCAAGTCTTCCTTCGCCGACGCTCCCTTTGATGGGTCCTCTTTGTTTGGACCTAAGGTTAAAGACACTCTTACCCGCTGTGAGCAAGAGGGAAAAACTTTATCTGCTGTAGGTGCACGTTATTCCACTCCCTTTCGGCCTTATCCCAAGGCTAAAGGAGGAGGGAAGATGTGGTTCCAAAATCACGTAAGTTTTTCCTCAACAGCAGGAAGATTCCCCTTCCAGAGGCAGAGGACGGGGAAATTTTTCTGGGAGACGCCGTCCCAGAGGCGGCAGAGGGCCCCGCAATTCTGGAGACCGCGAGTCCTTTCGTGGCTCTTCAGCATCCCACACTTCATGAGGGATTGCCCGGCTGTGCTGCTCCGGAGCCAGTCGGGTGCCGTTTTGCCAAGCACCTAAAAGCCTGGGAGTCTATCACTCAGGACAGATGGGTGCTTCGGATTATTGCCGGAGGTTACACCATTCCCTTCACACACTCACCCCCACCGTCCAAAAAATCCCGGACCCACCACCCAGTCAAAGGGAAATTGCAGCCGCAGAAGCGTCAAAGCTGCTAGAAAAAGAGTCATCCAACCGTCCCCACAGACCAGATCGGATCCGAAATTACTCAAGGTTCTTTTAGTGCCAAAAGACAGGGGACCTGAGACCAATATTGGATCTCAGCAAACTAAACCAATCCGTCATGAAATCCAAATTCGAATGGTCACTTTACAATCCATTCTCCCATTGTTGGAGAAGGATGTTTGGATGTGCTCCATAGATCTCAAGGACGCCTATTATCACATACCGATACATCAGGCGTCCAGGAGGTATCTGCGCTTCAGCCTGGGAGACAGTCATTTCCAATTTCGTGCACTGCCCTTTGGTCTCACCACAGCCCCCAGGGTGTTCACCAAGTGTTTGGCAGTAGTAACTGCTCACCTGAGGAGTCTTGGATTCCAAGTATTTCCCTATCTGGACGACTGGCTCCTGACTGCCACCACCAGGCATCTACTAATGGACAACCTCAAAGCCACCATCTCCCTGGGTGCTACCCTGGGAATTACATTCAATTGGTCAAAGTCTGTCTTGCTGCCCTCTCAGCGCATAAGGTTCATAGGAGCAGAGATAGACTCAAAATTGATGCGCGTCTTTCTTCCTACCGAAAGGATTCAAACTTTACAAGGTCAAGTTCAAGCCCTGCTTTCAAGATCCAAAGCCCCAGCCAGGATGGTCCTGCAACTTTTAGGTTCGATGTCTGCCACGGTTCTCCTAGTTCCACTGGCAAGATTGCACATGAGGATTCTTCAGTGGCTGTTATCGACTCAATGGTCCTTTCAGAATTTCCCCCTCAATCACCCCATTATGATTACAGAAACGTGCAAACGGGACCTCCGCTGGTGGCTTCAGCCATCCAATCTGAATCAGGGAAGACCTTTTGTTATCCCCCCTCCGGTGGCCACCCTGACGACGGATGCCTCCCAGACAGGGTGGGGGGGGGCATTGTCTGGGCAGGTTAGTTCAGGGTTCTTGGCTTCCAGACGAAACCTTTCTCCATATCAATGTATTGGAAATGAGGGCTGTACTTCTGTCCCTACAGGCCCTCCACAAGTTTCTCCCTCAAAGCATTATCGCTATCCACACAGACAACATGTCGGTGGTCTGGTATCTAAACAAACAAGGAGGGACCAGATCTTACCCCCTTTGCAGAGAGGCCATGAGGGTGTGGGAATGGGCTGTAGCTACCAACCGTTTCTTGGTAGCGACCCACATTCCAGGGAAATCCAATATATTGGCAGACAGATTAAGCAGGACAATTCTCTCTCCTCACGAGTGGTCCCTGAACGAAACAGTAACAGCTCAGGTTTTCAGAAGATGGGGGACACCGTGCTGTGACCTGTTTGCAACACCACAAAACACAAAGTGCAAAAGGTTCTTCTCCTTGACTCCACGTCAGGGGGAGGCAGCTATGGATGCTCTAGCCCAACCTTGGCCAACAGGGCTACTTTATGCATTTCCTCCGGTTCCACTTCTCCCCAAAGTCATTCAGAAAGCTTCTCAATTGGGGTCCACAATGATACTAATTGCTCAAGACTGGCCTCGTCAGGTATGGTTTCCCTACCTGAAGAAACATGCTGTGGACGATCCTTGGTTTTTGGATCTAACTCCGGATCTGCTGATTCATCAGTCGGGACGACAACACCAGTCTCTTCACACTTTGAAATTGACAGCTTGGCTCCTCCACTTCCGACTTTAGTCAGAAATCACACCTTAGACCCGGAAGTTATTCACATTTTATCTTCGGCCCACAAACCCACCACTAAGAAATTGTACCTCAGTAAGTGGAAGAGGTTTGCTATCTGTGCTCAACTCAGGGGCTTAGACCCTATCACTGCCCTGATTCCAGAGGTTTTGAAATTTTTAACATCCTTGTTTAATCAAGGATCTTCAGTCTCTACTATTAAAGTCCAACTAGCAGCTATCTCTAAATTTCACGAATCCATGGATCCACCGTTGATGAGCAGCAGATTATGCAAAACTTTCATTAAAGGTGCTGGGCTGTTAAGACCACCAGTTTTTCATCCTGCGCCTCCGTGGGATCTTGATTTGGTACTTCGTGCCTTAACATCTTCCCCTTTCGAACCAGCTGCTACATGTGAGTTAAAATATCTGTCTTGGAAAACTGCCTTCTTAGTTGCAATTACCTCTGCAAGAAGAGTTTCAGAGCTTCAAGCCCTATCTATCAAACCACCGTACTTGATTTTTCACAAGGATAGAGTATCACTTAGGCCTAACCCATCTTTTGTCCCAAAGGTTTGTTCTAATCTCTGTCTCCAACAATCTCTAGAGCTACCAGTTTTCTTTCCCAAATTCTCCAACGAAGCGGAGTACACCCTCCATAAATTGGATGTTCACAGGCAATTGCACTTCTATCTAGACAGGACTCAGCAAATTCGAAAATCAGACCAGTTGTTTGTGTCCTTTTCAGACAATAAATTGGGTAAAACCATCACTAAAGCTACTATCTCCAAATGGATTAGAGATTGTATAACTCAGGCTTATTCCTCTTCAAATAAGCAGCTTACAACATCTATCAAAGCGCACTCTACCAGAGCTATGGCTACTTCTATTGCCTTTCATTCCAAGCTCGCTATTTCTGAGATTTGTGCTGCGGCTACTTGGTCCAACCCGCACACTTTCATTTCCCACTATAAATTGGATGTGGCATCTAAAGGGCGAGCATCATTTGGTTCCACGGTACTCAGGAGTGTTTTCCAGTGAGCCACCCAGGATTCAGGTGCTAGGGACGCTGTCCCATCAGTCAGAATGTAGGTGAGATAGGATCACATAACATCTTTTAGTTATGTACTCACCATAACTTCAGATGTTTGGGATCCATCTCGCCTACATTCCTAATACCCACCCTCCTTCCCCTGCCTTGGAGATCAGAAGAGATTGAACGGTTTTGAGTTCTACTGTTTTTATCTTGTTTTATCTGACGATGTTATATAAGCAGTGCGTGCATGTGTGCATGTATGCGGACAAACTAGATCTGGGGGAATGGTAGTGGTGCATCCTGGGATATAGTAAGCTCAGCCAATAAGAGACTTCGCTCTTTGGCATAAGCGTGCCGAGTCGGAGCCGAGGGATCGGCTCCGAACCCATCAGTCAGAATGTAGGCGAGATGGATCCCAAACATCTGAAGTTATGGTGAGTACATAACTAAAAGTTATGTCCCACCATCATGAAACAGTTTATCCCCAAAGTAAGGAGAAACAGGTGGAGTGGGAGTCGTTTGATGAAGAAATATGGACATGGGGAAGAAAGAGATTTAAAATGATGCAATATTTATGCAAAGGAGAGGGCTAAGCTAATCAATACAACAAAGCAGAATAAAAGATATTTGAAGGGAAATACAGGCAATGGCATCCAGATATGGAAAATTTTGCAATACAAAAAATAAGAAAGCAAAGGGCAAAAGTGGAAAAGAGGATTAGTAATGGAGAAGTTAAAGAAACAGAAAATGAAGGTTTGGATTACCGCAGAATGAAGGATTTAGAGTAGAAATTTCAACTTTGGTAATGTCTTAGCATAATGGAACAATGAGTCCCCAAATTAAGCAGAAACAGATGGAATGGGAAGCATCTGATCAGTAGCCAGATGAAGGTACTCTTCATCCCTCAGCAGGAAACCAGTACAAAAGTTGGTTGGAGTTGCACAGCAAGGGAAGGAGCAGGAAATAGTGGCAACTGTAATGCAGTCGATTTTGTGGAATCCCATGTGAAAGAACAACAGGTGATGCAGGATGCAGCTGAAGAAAATAAATCCCAGGACGATATTCTGGAACTTTCTGTAGAATGCAGGAAACGAACAATAAAGAATGTGCCCTCAGTTTAGCAGAAAAAAGATTGAAGGGAAGAGTTACTTGATTTAATAGACATGGATAGAAATATTAAGATTGATAAAAGAAATGGATTACAGAAAGTCAATACGACCCAAAATGTTAGAAGTCTGATGAAACCAATGAACGAAGTATCAAAACTATTAACATAAATTTATGTGATGTAACAGAAGTAAATAGGATATATTAGTATGCAACTAAACTAATAACAGTTTTATCACAAAAATACGGGGCAATAAGGGAACGGATGCCAATAAATCAAATGGCATCATAAAGGTATCAAATAGAGAAAACTGTAAAGCAATTAAAATTATCACTGTTACAATAGTATACAAGAGGGAACAGTTCAACCAAATGCTTGGAAAGATAGACATGATAAAATCAATGCACATCATTAGAACAGATCAGGATCTATCTTGTAATATTGCAAATAATAAACCAAAAGATATCAACACAGGCAGAAAAACCTAGAAGATATGGAGATAAATATAAAAGAAAAGTAAAAAATAAGCAATTCATTAATGACCCAAAATGTTTCATCAAGAACTGAGAAAGCTAAAGGAATAGAAATACCACCAAAAAAAGAATAGATGAATACATTTTGGAGAAATGCCTATGAAGACCCTGTGGAACATAATAAAGATGCTGAATGGATAGAAAAAGTAAAAGAAACAATAAGAAGTTCAAAAGTACAGGACATATAATGGGATGAAGAAACAGCCAGAGAAATTGAAACAAAATTAAGAAAAGTTCCTAAATGGGAAAACCCTAGGCCCAGATGCAGTACTTGACATCTGGCTAAAAGTATTAATGTCTTTACACAAAGATTTAGCCCTAAGTTAGAATTACTTGTATGAACACCCCAAACAGACACCGACCAGGTTAACAGGAAAAATGATACTCCTTAAGAGTAAAGCTGCAAGCTATCCTGAAAATTATAGATCTAAAACTTACCTTCTGATGATGTATAAACTGTATACTGAATTAATTAAATTATATACTGAATTGAGTCTGACAGTGTTTATAGTCATTTAGAAGAAAACTCAGTCATGGCAATAGAAAAAAGGAGTAACAAAAAGTCATATGGAAAGAAAAATCATTTGTTAAAAAAAGTCATAACGGAGAATTGTAAAAAGGGGAATAATCTAAGATTGGCATGAATAGATTACAAAAAAAGCATTTGACGGCACCCCATATTAATGGATAAAGAAATGCTTACAGATGTACAGATATACTCTGCATTGATCAATTATGTTACAGTGACCATGAACACTGGCAAACCACTTTGCAGCTCAGCCATGATAAAGGACAAATTATTATCCTAGGGATGAAAATTAAAATGGGGGATATTCCAGGGTGACTTTTGTCACCGCCTCTTTTGTCTTTCGCTTAACCCATTAAGCTGCCTACTTAACAGATTAGGTCATGGTTACAATTTGGCTCCCAGACAACAACAAAGTGTAAAAAGTCCATGTTCTTTTTGTGCATTATTTACAACTTATAGTTCATCAGATGATGAGCTGAAAGCACAGCTTGAAGTGGTCAAAGCTTGCTCATCTGATAGAATAATGTCATTTGGTCTTGATAAATGTGCAGAAACAGCATTTAAAACAGGAAAGCTGCAACACCAAGAAGATAGCAGTCTGGGACAGGAAAGCAATATAAAGCAACTTGAGCAGGAGGGAGTGTATAAATATTTGGGAACTGATGAAGGATAGACGATAAAACATGTACAAATATGAACAAACTCAATAAGGAATATTTTAGAAGATTAAAATTAATACTGAAAACAGCCCTGACATCTAGCAACAAAGTCCAGGCTGTAAATCAATTTGCTCGTCCTTTTTTAACTTACAGTTTTGGGGTGATTGAATGGCCCCAGAAGGTATTGGATCAGTTGGACAGGAAAACGAGAAAAATGCTTCACTCGTATCAAATGATATAATGTTGGTATACTCTGATTTTTATATATATTCCTAATTCTGAAGGAGGTATGGACCTCATAAAACTGATTACATGTATAGATATGCATCTGCTGACCTCTCCAGATCCAAGTATAGTGAAAGTTTTGAAACATGAAGAAAACAAATTTAAGACTGTTTCCCCTGCTTAGTTTAGCTAAAGCATATCAGGTGTCAAGCGGGAATGGAAACCAAACCAGAAGTAGACAAAAAAAAAGGCAGCAACTGAATTTGCCAAAAATAAAAAAACAAAAGAAGGAATACAAGGAAAAGGATCAGATTGGAAGGCAAGAAATATGGAAAGGCAGAAATATAGTTGCAAGTACAGAAATGTCCTGGAAAAAACTCATGTCTATCAGGATCTGATGCAGTAATGGTTAAGGAGAGGTGAATTTAAACCAAAAGATGAAAGGTTAATATTAGCTGTCCAGGATAGTGGACTATCAACATATTGGTTTACAAAGTCCACTGAACATGTGGGAAAAACAGACAAATGCAGGTTGTGTAAAATGGAACTGGAAACAGTTACACATCTTCCTGCTGGGAGTAATGCACTAATGGGAGAGGGCCTGTAGACTGAAAGGCATAAAAATGAGGCAAGATTGTTGTATTGAGGATGAAGTTCATATCACATGGGATTAGCCATTATCAACAGTTCAAAAAATAAATGGAAGAAAACCCGATATAGTAGTCCATGAAAATAAGACAAAATTAGCATTGAAATTGCTACACCCAGTGATTTACAGAGATTTGCAGGCTGAAATGAGGGCAATGTGGAAGAAGCATACCCAAGCAGTTCCAGTAGCAGTAGGAGCAATGGGCCGCATAAAAAATCATTTATAGCTCAATTTAGATATGCTACTGATACATGTAACTCCATATGAATTGCAGGAGTCAATTCTGGGCACATTGGGAGTGCTACAAAGTGCACTTTTGGCTAACATCAAAGACTGAAATGATACTAATTTCATTGTCTCATCAGAATTATTGTAGTCATTTTCACCCGGGGCTGTTAGGTTCAGAGCTTGCCTACATACATCTTCATGGTTGTGTTGTACAACTCTTTTTTTTTTTTTTCCTCTCTACTATAGCATCTGGGTTAGCTGCCAGTGATGGACTGGTCTGTTTTGAACATTGTTTCTGTCCATTTACTCAGTGCTACACAGTCTGGAACTTTCCTATTTGAAAGAAATGTTAGTACCTTATTTCCCTACTTAGGCTGATCGGTAAGAAATGCAATTCATTTCTAGAGCTAAGCTGAAAACCAAATGCATTTTTGTCTACCTCTCCTGGTTCTGAGGAACTAACTTCATTCTCCGATTCATTCTCTGATTACGGGAAGTGAGAATGAGGCCTCATTTAGAAAGTCCCTCAGATATTAACATTGTCTGTCTGAATCCAAAGTTGATTTTTTTTTCAACAGCAATTTTGAAGTGGTCCTAGTTTCCTGCTTTATACATGTTTACATTTATGGTACAATTATGGTGTACATTATTTGGTTTTATATTGTACAGTTCTTACAGTTTAAACACTTTTAATAACTGTAAAATGAAATCAAATGAAAGGTGCTCTACCATGGATGTGTATTCATTTATACAAACCATATCTTGTGTTTCTTAAATAGTTTAATGTTCCTCATTCTGCAAACTCTGTTGCAGTTATGTCTGCATTTTCAGTGGAGCTCAGTTTATTTCTGCGTCTTCACTGAAACTTAAATTTCATTCACACAAAAAGCTGTCTTTCATTGAGTCATTTAAATTTTAACTAAAATCATGGTGTCTAGATAATTTATTTCAGCAGTATATAGGTGTCACTTGTTCTTCATGTTAATCCATTTTAATGAATCTGAATCTTTAAGCTATCATTAGAGGTGTAGGTGGTAAATGACCCTATAAAATATTTACCATGGTATCTTTGCAAAAGTCTTAATTAGTTGAGTTTTCAACACTTTATAATTGTGAAGGCATGTCCTGTGTTTTTTCTCTCTGATTAGTTAATGTAACAAATCCTGTTACAATTATACGTGCGACATAAAATATTCAAGCTGTGTGCGTCTGGGGAAATATATATAATGTGTATTGCGATGGGGAATTTTACTAAAAACTCACATATTCTAGCTAAATAGCTGCAGTTGGTCTTCACTTTTATGCTTTTTCTATTACTTTCACCTTTATAACGTGGACATTTTGATTCATAAGAGAGATTTATCTTAGTGGAATCATTACACATTTTTATCCTTCAATGTGGATATCTTAGTTCTACTTAAACTCCAGTGACCATCCATCAAGGTTTCTTCTTCCTCCACACAGACTAACAGGATCCTTTGGGAACTGCATGTTACATATATAGGTGTTGCACATGCGAATAAAACTTGGTAAGGAGTACTTTAGAAGACTTAAATTAATCCTAAAAACAGCGTTGACATCTAGGAACAAAATCCAAGCTATAATCCAATTTGCTTTTCCTATCCTAACTTACAGTTTTGGAGTGATTGACTGGCCCAAAAAAGGTGTTGGATAGATTAGATAGGAAAGCAAGAAGGATGTTTCATGCTCACCAAATGACTTATAAAAATCAGTGCATACCAAGATTATATATTCCCCACTGTGAAGGAGGGATGGGCCTCCTTGAAATTGATTACATGTATAGATCTGCAATCATGGGACTCCACACATATCTGCTGACCTCACAAGACCCAAATGTAGTGAAAGTTTTGAAACATTAGGAGGACAGATCTAAGATGACGTCCGTGCTTAGGCTAGAAGAAGCATATCAAGCAGGAATGGAAATCAAACCACAAGTAGGTAAAATGAGGCAGCAAGTGAATGTGCCAAAAAACAAAAGAAAGCATATAAGATGAAGAACCATATGAGAAAGCAAGAAATGTGAAAATGCATAAATATAGTTGCAAGTATAAAAAACTTCTAGAAGAACCTCATGTTCTCATGTTGATCGCAAACGAATGCAGGAATGATTAAGGAGAGGTGAATTCAAACCAAGAGATGAAAGGTTATTGGCGGCATAAGACAGTGGGCTACGTACACGTTGGTTTACAAAGTCCATTGAACATGCGGGAGAAACAGACAAATGTAGAGTTTGTAAAACAGAATTGGAAACAGTTGCACACCTTGTTGCTGGTTGCGACATACTAATGGCAGAAGGACTGTATAATGAAAGGCATAACAATGTGGCAAGACTGTTGCACTGAAGTTTGTGCAAACATTCTGGTATTGAAGTGGCTGAAAAACACTGGAAATATGAGCCACAAAGCATCATAGAAAATGATGGTGTATATCACATGGGATCACCCATTACCAACAGTTCAAAAGATAGATGCTAGAAAACCAGATATAGTGGTCCAAGAAAAGAAGACAAAATGTAGCACTGATCATTGAAATTGCCACACCCAATGACTACAGTGTCTTGCGTACAGAGAAACACAAAGTCATAAAATATCAGGATTTGCAAGCAAAAACAAGAGCAATGTGGAAGAAAGATACTCAGATAGTTCCAATAGTAATAGGAACAACGGGTCTCCTAAAAAAGAATCTACAATTGTATATAGATATGCTGCCAGTACATGCAACTCAATACGAATTGCAGAAGGAATCATCACTGGGCATATTGCAGGTGCTTTGAAGAGCACTTTTGGCTGACATCAAAGATTGAAACTACTAATTTTGTGAACTTTAATCGTACTTTGACTTAGGAATGGGTCCATTCTTGTCATGGTATTAGAAATCCAAACGGTTTGGAGAAATTAAAAAAAGGTGTTGCACGTATGTATAAGCGTATACAGATGTATCTGTGCATGCACTGTGTCTGTGTGTGTAATTATGCATGTTTTATACATCTATGTATAGGTGTTGCATATATGTTTATTGATGCACACATACCTTCCAAATTTAACTAGTTCATCAAAATATTATTTTCAGTCCTGTGCTTGTGACAAACCTCAGTAGTTTATTCTGTTTATTTCAGCTGCTTTTCTTATTTCTTGCCAAGAGTAGTTGATAACATGATTTGGATTTTTTCTCTTTCTCTCTGTCTCCCTCTTGTTTTCTGGAACTTGTTTTTCTGAGCAAAATGCAATGCAGCTGCTATGGAAAGCATAAAGGAAACTACTAGCTTTCCACCATATGCAATATTCTGGCTTATTTATACATTTGGACTTTCCCATAGTTATGTGGGAGGGGTATACATTTACTAGTAAGTCAAGTGCACTAGTGTAAATTTATACACAAATTTAGTTCCATGCTTAGAAGATGTTCTTCTTTTGTCTCTGCTGTCTTTTCATGCAAGTGGTACATTAATATTTTTTAGCTGTTTTCAATATCTAGTATTAGTTATTTTTGTTATTGAAAACTTACAACCTTAGTTGTAGACATAAAAGGTCAATGACCATCTCATTTACCAGATATTAAATAAGTAAATCATTTGGACTTTTCATCATGTTTTGGAAATTATGTTGTGAAATATTTTGTAACCCAATACAAATCCAAAAAAATTGTTGAGAGTCAAAAGTTGAGAAGCTGTAGTAATCACAAACTAGCATACAGTTTTCTCTTCAGTGACTTAAGCATTTATCCTTTAACATGGGGCTTGAGCTACCCAGCAAGAGTATTTGAATGCTGCCAAATTCATACATGGTGATGTGATTTGCATTACTTGTTAGGTCTCAAGAATGATTTTGTTTTCATTATTCTTATGGTTTTGGATGCGTTTTATTTTGTTCTGCAGTGCACGCGCACAATAATGTCGATATGCAACATCCTGTGTCAATGTTTTTTGTCTGTTTTAGGAGCACTGCCTGACTTATGAAATCCTACGCAAGATTAGCCCTTTGGAGGCAGAGCTCATTAAGGACCCCAGTATGCAGTGCAGGGTCAGGTTCAGGTAATAAATTAGCATGAATGTAACTTGTTGATGGGTTGATGTAGATGTCAGTAAACAATCTGAAAGTACATTTAAACCATTCTAGATCTTATATCTTTTACAGCAGATGAAATTGTGAAGCAGTATAACTAAGTATTATATTGTTTTTTTTTCCTTACAAAGTCCAATGTTACAGTTGTGTAATTTCCTATCTCCCATGTTTACTTACATGCCTTAACTCTTTTAAAGCTTCCTTTAATCTGTGCAAATCATTTTTAGGAGTATCACATTTAGAACCTCCAAACATTGAGCACGAGGGCAAGTGCAATATGGTTCCCATACAGGTGGTCAAGGACCAGTTGTGCGGGTTCTAGCTACCCCAAATCAGTTTGTCACACAAAAAAAAAATCACTAGTTACTGCCGATTGAAGGTTAACATTGTAGGTATAGTGCACTGTTTATGTGAGACTACTGCATTTTAAAGGAGAATTTCTCCTTTGCCTACTGTTTTGTGACCAGGAGTTTGTAGATATGAGTTTCAGGGTGGGGCTTCCTCCTTAAATTAAGAGATGTAGGAAAAGTTGATTTTTGCAAAAATGCTTAATTCTATGTTTGAGGCTGCATTGAAGATGGAATGTGTAGCCAATCAGTTCAGTTGTGATCAAGCAATGTTTTTATGAACATGCATGAGTGCGTGTTTGGGGGGGTGTTAGTTATAGAGGAAGCATTCTAAACCATAGAAATATAGAATTTGATGGCAGAGAAGAACTTTCTTTCCCTGGCATTCTTGAATAACAGAACATCCCTTGCTTTTGCTCCCGCCAACTCTTTGGGAAGAGGCTGTTCCAGTTATCTACCACCTGGTCTTTAAAAAAAAGTGCTTTTTTCATATCTCAGTTTAAATCTTACACCTCATATCTTCAGTGTGTGTCCTTTTGTTCTTACGTACATTTTTCTTTGAAAGTGTGTACTAACTCCCTCAAGGTACTCATATGTTTTTCATATCCATTTTCTGTGTTATTGCTTAAGTATGGCACATATTAACATCTTGTATTTCTTTATTTTTTTTCAGGAGGGGCTAAAGACTGTAGTCTTCTGTTGCCCTCCTCTGTACTGGTTTTATCTTTTCTGTGTCTTGGCAAAAATTAGGTCATCAGAACTGCACACAATAATTTGGATGGGATCTTTCCACCTTTCTGTAGAAAGTTATAATAATGTCTTGTTTTCTGCTGGTGACGTTTCTTCCTATGCATGTCATATTCTTTGAAATAAGCCTTGCTGTCTCAAAACAAACTTGCTTTGCTATGTTTTTTTTATTTACTGTTAATTTTAGATAATCTCATATAAGTACTCTCTTGGACCACTTCTATTTTTGCTGTTACAGCTGTTCCCTCCCCCTGAGTTGTGTACTCATTTTATACACTACTACTAATCATAACCATTTTGTATTTTTTTTGCATTTAGTCCAAGCTTGCCATATCTTAGACCATTCCTCCAGTCTTGCTAAATCCCTAGTTATCTTTCTACAAGACCCTATCAGTTGTATTATGTAGTCTTGTATGATCTGTAAACATTTTTTCCTTCTGGGTCCTCTGCAATGTCACTTATGTAAACAATGAGTAGGACTTGACCCAGTGCTGCCTTTTATGGTACCTCATTGATAAAATCCTCTTACCTGATTAGACTACATTGTACCTCTCAACTGACCAGATTTTCACAGAATGCCCAGATTTCTGGCTCATATTTGTGGTTGGTTCCTCATAAAATTTGTGGCTTTCTGGCAAAGCATTGGGGATTGAAGTCAGTATAAATGACGGACATTTGAGTTTCAGACTTCAGATCATTCAGAAAATGCATTTTAATGAAAAACATGCTATTCTAGCAATTTACTAAGGTAAGAATAATATATAAAGATGTCCCTATTTTTGGGCCTTTGTTCCTTCCATTATTTGTGGCTCTGTCCAAATTTCTTGTCCTAAGAGGTTTAGACTCCTCCATGTACTATGATCCGCTTTATCCTTTTGTCAAGCTGGTTGCTGTATGTGTACTACCAACATGTAACCCATTCCAGAGCTGTCTGCATTGCTCATTAATTTTTAGTGTGTCATTTTTCAAACCTGTATATTGGTTTGAAGAATATACATTGCCAAGGCGGTCAAAGAAATAAATATACATAGATTGTTTTGCTTACTGTTCAGAAAACAAACTTTACTGAAAATTGTAATTCATCCCTGCCCCCATTACTCTTTATCCCTTTTAACAGTAACTCCCTTAAAGGACATCTCCTTAGTTTATTGAAGATGTACATATATGCTGCAGTAGGCTTAATTACTCCCATTGGTTCAATATACTCTAATGTGACACCTGACTAGGTGAGTCCTCTGTGTATTACACACACAAATGAAAGCATCATCAATATATCTTCAACCTTGTACACTCTTGGTATGTCAGTGTTTTAATCACCCTTCTATATCTGAGGAATTTACATTTACTATCAGGTTAAATACAGTCACTGCTCTTGTCACTTCCAGTCATTTTTAGCAGTGTAAACTTGAGGTTAAAGTTATCTCATCTTGTACAGCATCCCCTACACCTGAAGAACCCATAATAGACTCAGGATAACATTGCAGACTCTGGGAAGACTCTAGAGTAACTCTTTCAGAGTCCTAGTTTTGAAATTAAATAGACTGATTGTTTTTGAATATGATAATATAGAGAAATGTTTCCTCTTTCTGTGACAGATTTGCATATCTTTGCTCAGTATGCCATAAGATCTGGGAAATGAGGTTGTCCTACAACAGTAACCCGCATCTGCAATTTGTTACCAAAACTAGATTTTCTATCTAGCTCTTGACTTACTTTTATTCTTTCCCTTTCCTTTAAAGAGGAAATATTCTGTTCAGTATTGTCTTTTCTGTCTGGCTTCAACCTTGGGTTATCGGATCCAGCCCTGGATTTGATGCCGTCCTTTTTTCAGAGACTTCAATCCAAGAGCTCTAACTCCTCTATACATAATACACTGCTCCTTTATCCATATCCGATCTTGTTTGCTGCCTTTAGAGATTGCAGAGTGATAGGTGAGCTCTGTCCTGTATCCTTTTTGGGAATAAGAATTTTGAGCTTTTTGTCTTCCTCTACCCTGTTACGTTTTCATAAGTCTTGTAGTTAGTGTAGCGTTAGTAAAGTATTTCTAAGTCCTGTTTTTGAGAGTGTAGTGTTTTGCAGTGTGTCTTGGCGTCCCCACCTTTTCTGTCATTAGTCTTTTATTCCTTAATCTTTCCAAGTCAAAAAAATTACTGGTCTTTAGGTTGATAGGTATATACGTAGTTAGGGTGTAGTACTGTATTTCTGTTTGTTGTGTTTTACTGGTGTACTGCTTTCACCCTTTTCCTAGGATAGGTAAGGAAAAGTAGAAGGAGAAAGCCTTTAAAAAGTATGCAGCCACAAGCTACCATCCCAGGACACTTACACCCAATACATCGACTGCCTCAGTGCAGCCTATCTCACCCCATAGGGTAGCATTTCTTTGGCTTTTGGGACTAGTGCACTGAAAAAGTGCAGAGCTCAGTTAGTACTTAAGGGTTTGTAGTAGTATCCACCTCTTCCACTTGCCCATCAGTCAGTAGGAAGCCAAACAAGTCTGATCACAGTCAGGGTAAAGATAAGGACCCAAAGACTCATGCTAAAGACTGAGGGGTGCCACAAGTGGGCAGCACCCTTAATGTCTGACCAGCCAGAGCCAAATGTTTGCTAACCTTTGGCCCCTCTGGCTCCTTCAGTTCCAGGGTCAGCTGCATCCTCTCAGGTTCAGGGAATTCCAAATCCCCAAGATCTAGTATCCCCAGTCCCTTCTTAATTAAGGATGTGGCTAGTACAAGCAGACTACATACCCCCCTTTTCACCTGTTACACCAACAGAGCTATCTCCTGAATTTTCCCTTTCTTTGCCCCATATCTGATCTCCTCTGATTCTGATCTGGTTGTTGGATCCTAGTGTCACTAGGAGGGTTTCCAAGCCTTCTTCATTTGCCTCTTCATCTCATTCAACCCAGACCATGGTGAGTTTAAAGTCCTCCAATTTTGAGCATCTGTTGAGCTCCTTTTTGCAGACCCAGATCCACTTAGGGCTCCTCCCAGCCACATCAACCCTGTTGCAAGAGAATTTGACTCCATCCTTTACTTTTTATCCTCTAGACCCCCTTGGCCCTGGAGTTTGTGGATCTGATTGCTTTGCCATCACTGAGGTCAGCTCTGATGGTTTGGCCACTTCAGGCACTGACCCCTTTCTTCACTTTCTTGAGCCAGGTGCATCTCAGAGCAGAAACTTTGCGGACATTGTCCTAAGGACAAAGTTGATTCTCTGAGTTTTGGAGTCACGCCCTCCCATCAGGGCATCAGCACTCAACAGTTCAGCTCCAGTTGTACGGTGTCAACATTGGAGCGGTTTGGGTTACCAGTGATGACTGGTGTTCCACTCAGATCCTCAGGTCTGATGAGTATCGGATTCAGGCATCCCACCTCGGCTTTGGCTTTCAGTGCTGTAGAAAGGACTTAAAGCAGAGGAATATGAAAATCAAAAAATATACAAATGGAAATGTTTATGCATGAATTAAATATGCCAAGGTTAGAGGTAGATGAGGCTCAATTACTAAGAGGATAGGAGGAGATGAGATAAAAATTGTGATGTATAACCAATCTACAAGAAAGTCCCCAGGAAGAGATGCCATTCCTGTGGAAGTTTGGAAGCTAGGAGGAAAAAAACTGATAAAGATCTGGAAGGTTTTGTTTAACAGTATCTTAAGATGGGGGAAATACCACCGTCCTGGAAGAAAGCAGTGGTAGCTGTAACACTTAAACAGGATAAAGATCCATTAGATCCAGCTTCATACAGGCCCATTTCAGTTCTAAACCATGATTATAAAGTTTTCCTGTCTATAATGGCTAAAAGAATGGCAAAAGTAATGCCAAAACTAATAGATATGGAGCAATGTGGTTTTATGGAAGGGAGGCAAACATTTGGCAACATTACCAGAACATTGATGATCCAGAAGGAAGAAGAATGTAGAAAATTCTAGGGGGTTTTATAAAAAATGGGTTCAAAAAGTTGGAAA